>NW_025533638.1:442500-510000 GCF_020615455.1 Coregonus clupeaformis
TGGTCCCCCCTTTGCTGCTATAACAGCCTCCACTCTTCTGGGAAGGCTTTCCACTTAAGGTTGGAACATTGCTGTGGGGACTTGCTTCCATTCAGCCACAAGAGCATTAGTGAGGTCGGGCACTGATGTTGGGCAATTAGGCCTGGCTCGCGTCGGCGTTCCAATTCATCCCAAAGGTGTTTGATGGGGTTGAGGTCAGGGCTCTGTGCAGGCCAGTCAAGTTCTTCCCACACTGATCTTGACAAACCCTTTCTGTATGGACCTCACTTTGTGCACGCGGGGCATTGTCGTCTAGAATGTCATTGTATGCTGTAGAGTTAAGATCTCCCTTCAGAGGAACTAAAGGGGCTAGCCCGAACCATTAAAAACAGCCCCAGACCATTATTCCTCCTGCACCAAACTTTACAGTTGGCTCTATGCATTAGGGCAGGTAGCGTTCTCCTGGCATCCGCCAAACCCAGATTCGTCCGTCGGACTGCCAAATTGTGAATCATGATTCATCACTCTAAGAAACCGCGTTTCCACTGCTCCAGAGTCCAATGGCAGCTGGCGCTTGGCATTGCGCGTTGTGATCTTAGGCTTGTGTTCAGCTGCTTTCGGCCATGGGAACCGATCTCATGAAGCTCCCGGCGACAGTTCTTGTGCTGGCGTTGCTTTGACAAACTGACTTGATGGAAAGGTGGCATCCTGGCGGTGCCCACGTTGAAAGTCACTGATTTCTTCAGTAAGGCTATTCTACTGCCAATGTTTGTCTATGGAGATTGCGCGGCTGTGTGCTCAATTTTGTACATCTGCCAGCAACGGGTGTGGCTGAAATAGCCGAATCCACTAATTTGAAGGGCTGTCCACATACTTTTTGTACAGTATATACAGTGCATTCGGAAAGTATTCAGACCCCTTGACTTTTTCCCCCATTTTGTTACGTTACAGCCTGATTGACTGGACTGTTCACAGGGAAGAAGACATTACTCAATTCTCCGTGCTGATCTGAGTGAGAGAACGCTTAGAATATAGCCTTTTTTAAACTACAGAGCCAAGCCTAAACAAATATATATTTCACATGGGGTGGTAGAGGTTAGGTTCAGCGAGATCCAACACCTTCTGCCACCATTAAGAGGCGCTAGGGGCCGGTGGCGCCAAGCGGAGCAGAGATGTTAGATAATTACACACACAGCTCTTATCAGGCGACATTACCCTCAATATAATCTCCCAGATCCTTCATGGCAGGTTTAAAGGGCTTTGCTCCCCAGATCCTTCATGGCAGGTTTAAAGGGCTTTTCTCCCAGATCCTTCAGGGCAGGTTTAAAGGGCTTTGCTCCCAGATCCTTCATGGCAGGTTTAAAGGGCTTTTCTCCCAGATCCTTGAGGGCAGGTTTAAAGGGTTTGCTCCCAGATCCTTGAGGAGCAGGTTTAAAGGGCTTTGCTCCCAGATCCTTCGGGGCAGGTTCAAAGGGCTTTGCTCCCAGGTCTTTCAGAGCAGGTTTAAAGGGCTTTGCTCCCAGGTCCTTCAGGGCAGTTTTAATGGGCTTTGCTTCCAGAACCATGCAGATCTATTTCAGACAGTCAGGAGTTATACCATCATTCAGACAGGGACCAACGTGTGGAGCTAACAGGAGTTATACCATCATTCAGACAGGGACCAACATGTGGAGCTAACAGGAGTTATACCATCATTCAGACAGGGACCAGCGTGTGGAGCTAACAGGAGTTATACCATCATTCAGACAGGGACCAACATGTGGAGCTAACAGGAGTTATACCATCATTCAGACAGGGACCAACATGTGGAGCTAACAGGAGTTATACCATCATTCAGACAGGGACCAACGTGTGGAGCTAACAGGAGTTATACCATCATTCAGACAGGGACCAACGTGTGGAGCCTAACAGGAGTTATACCATCATTCAGACAGGGACCAACATGTGGAGCTAACAGGAGTTATACCATCATTCAGACAGGGACCAACGTGTGGAGCTAACAGGAGTTATACCATCATTCAGACAGGGACCAACATGTGGAGCTAACAGGGTTATACCATCATTCAGACAGGGACCAACATGTGGAGCTAACAGGAGTTATACCATCATTCAGACAGGGACCAACATGTGGAGCTAACAGGAGTTATACCACCAGTCTGAGACAGGGACCAACATGTGGGCTAACGGGAGTTATGCCATCATTCAGACAGGGACCAACGTGTGGAGCTAACAGGAGTTATACCACCAGTCTGAGACAGGGACCAACATGTGGAGCTAACAGGAGTTATACCATCATTCAGACAGGGACCAACGTGTGGAGCTAACAGGAGTTATACCATCATTCAGACAGGGACCAGCGTGTGGAGCTAACAGGAGTTATACCATCATTCAGACAGGGACCAACATGTGGAGCTAACAGGAGTTATACCACCAGTCTGAGACAGGGACCAACATGTGGAGCTAACAGGAGTTATACCATCATTCAGACAGGGACCAACGTGTGGAGCTAACAGGAGTTATACCACCAGTCTGAGGGACCAACATGTGGAGCTAACAGGAGTTATACCATCATTCAGACAGGGACCAACGTGTGGAGCTAACAGGAGTTATACCATCAGTCTGAGAAAGGGACCAACATGTGGAGCTAACAGGTTATACCATCATTCAGACAGGGACCAACGTGTGGAGCTAACAGGAGTTATACCATCATTCAGACAGGGACCAACATGTGGAGCTAACAGGAGTTATACCATCATTCAGACAGGGACCAACATGTGGAGCTAACAGGAGTTATACCATCATTCAGACAGGGACCAACGTGTGGAGCTAACAGGAGTTATACCATCATTCAGACAGGGACCAACATGTGGAGCTAACAGGAGTTATACCATCATTCAGACAGGGACCAACATGTGGAGCTAACAGGAGTTATACCATCATTCAGACAGGGACCAACATGTGGAGCTAACAGGAGTTATACCATCATTCAGACAGGGACCAACGTGTGGAGCTAACAAGAGTTATACCATCATTCAGACAGGGACCAACATGTGGAGCTAACAGGAGTTATACCATCATTCAGACAGGGACCAACGTGTGGAGCTAACAAGAGTGACCTGGCCGTCTCTTCCTGGTGCAGCCAATCCAAAACGTTGACAGTGAAGTGCAGTCAGCACTGAGAGTAAAGAAAGGGGAGCTTCAATTAAGGTCAAGATCCTGCTTTACTAGATGGCCCCCACATTGTCTGACCACTTTGGAGGTCAAAGACTAACTCCAGCTCTCTTATGAAGCACACAAAAAGAGGACCCCACCTACAAACATCTATAAACTATGACAATCAGTCATGGAGGGAAGGCGCGGGGAACTACAAAGCCCATCAGCAGTCCCTCTTTCCTCCAGGGAAAGGCCACCGCTCACAGGGTGCAAGAGATCGCAGACCTGGTAACCTCTGCTAAATGGAACGGAAATACATTTCCCATTGCTTTTCTGCCGCAACACTGTTAACTACTCACCGCTACTACCCCACACATCCTTCTTCAGCCAATGATCCAGCATGGCAGCTAACTTCAGCCGGCTGCAGACCTGGACTGCGTCCCAAATGGCACCCTATTCCCCATGGGCCTGGGTCAAAAGTAGTGCACTACATAGGGAATAGGGTGCCATTTGGGACGCAGTCCCGGTGTGCTCAGACTGCAACAAACCCGCCGCACAGTTGGCCTACTTTATAATTCAATACCAATAAAAACAGCAGGGAGTTATGCACTTCCACTTGATACATGCTGTCAGTATACAACTGTTTGTCAGTATACAACTGTCGGTACACGATCTGAACATTCTCGGTAAATGGACAGACTGATTCAAGATGCAAATCCTTCTAGAAGAAAAGTAATTAAAGATTAGGAGAATTGCTGAGGCAACATCATGCAGTGCATCAGAAAAGCAAACCAAATGTATTCTTCTGATGAGCAGTCTAATTTGGTTGTGACGTGCTGTGAAAACACACGTGTGTGCTGGAACGAAGAGAGGATGGAGAGGACAGGGGAGGAGAGGAGGGAGAACAGAGGGGTGGAAATTAGAGGAGAGGAGAGGAGGGAGAGGAAAGGGGAAGACACTGTCAGGAGTTGAGAAGAGAGGAGAGGGAAGAGAAGAGAAGAGAAGAGAAGAGAAGAGAAGAGAAGAGAAGAGAGAGAAGAGAAGAGAAGAGAAGAGAGAGAAGAGAAGAGAAGAGAAGAGAAGAGAAGAGAAGAGAAGAAGAAGAAAAGGTGACAATGAGAGGAGAGAGAGAAGAAGGGGGAAGACGAGAAGAGGGGAGGAGAAGAGATTTGAAGAGAGGAGAGGAAAGGAAGAGGGAAATAGGAGAAAGAGGAGAGGAGGCGGGAGACAAGAGAGGAGAAAGGAGGAGAGGGAGGTGAGTTAGTATTGGGGAAATAGAGAAGTTGTGGGGAGAGGAGCCAAGCCCAGTGGATTATCCCAGTGACTGGAGAGACTAGAGCGACGGTAGTGGAGCTCACTGGGGAGAGGATCCTTGTCTCTTTAACTGGCTTTGGATGAGCTGCTGTTTATCGGTGTAGCGACTCTCCTCTCGGCGGCCAAATCCACGCTAATCTAATCAGGAAACAGCCATTCCCATTCAACCAGTCAATCGGCCGAAGAGTATTACCCCCACCGACACGGAAAGGGTTGGAGCGGGTTAGGATAAGGGTTGGGTGGAAGACAAGCTTTTTACACCAGGGTTAACAGTTTGCGGTGGGGATTTGGAGTCATCTGTATGGCGGATTTGGGTACCCCATTGTGAGCCACAGGCTAGCTAATCTTCATTACCACACACAATGACAGGGCAGAGAGAATGGCACTCGGCTGGAAATGAGTTCGGCGAAACAAAAGAGCTGTGGGGGGGGTGATAACAGAGGCAGAGGCAGAGGCAAAGGCAGAGGCAGAGGAGAGAGAGGGGAGAGATAAAGGGAACAGCGAACCGGAAAAAGTCAGCTTCCTCTTCATACAGTTGCCAGTCAAAAGGCTTGGTGCAGATACAGAATGGGCATCCAAGTCCGTCGTCCCAGAATGGAGAACAGGCTAAATAAACTGTCTCTGTACAGATAAGACCTATTAGGGTTTGTTCCTGTCTGCTGCACGGTGTTACGGGTGGCAGGATGCCTAGCGGTAAAGAGCATTGGGCCAGTAACAGAAAGGTTGCTGGTTCAAATCCCGAGCCGACTAGGTGAAAAATCTGTCGTGTGCCCTTGAGCAAGGCACTTAACCCTAACTGCTCCTGTCCCACTGAGGTTAACTAGGGGTCAAGAGGGTGAACTCCACTGATTACAGCATTAAGATATGCTCCCACTGAGGTTAACTAGGGGTCAAGAGGGTCAACTCAACCAACCACTGATTACAGCATTAAGATATGCCCCCACTGAGGTTAACTAGGGGTCAAGAGGGTCAACTCAACCAACCACTGATTACAGCATTGAGATATGCCCCCACTGAGGTTAACTAGGGGTCAAGAGGGTCAACTCCACCAACCACTGATTAAAGCATTGAGATATGCCCCCACTGAGGTTAACTAGGGGTCAAGAGGGACAACTCCACTGATTACAGCATTGAGATATGCCCCCACTGAGGTTAACTAGGGGTCACGAGAGTCAACTCCACCAACCACTGATTACAGCATTGAGATATGCCCCCACTGAGGTTAACTAGGGGTCACGAGAGTCAACTCCACCAACCACTGATTACAGCATTGAGATATGCCCCCACTGAGGTTAACTAGGGGTCACGAGAGTCAACTCCACCAACCACTGATTACAGCATTGAGATATGCCCCCACTGAGGTTAACTAGGGGTCAAGAGGGACAACTCCACCAACCACAGCATTGACATTTGCTCCCACAGAGGTTAACTAGAGGTCAAGAGGGACATCTCCACCAACCACAGCATTGAGATATGCTCCCAATTAGGTTAATTAAGGTTCAAGAGTGAAAAAGACAGGATCTTCTGAAAGCAGGTTACCGCACCCTGCTACGGTCTTAGGTGACGGGGTTAATGTTCATGAGGTCAAAATTGTTTACGTGTGTGTGATTGCAAATTCCCTCCTCCAGGTTTAACTGGGGGGATGTATAAGCCAGAAGAAAGAGGCAATCTGTCGTTCTTCCCTGTCTTCATTCACACAGGAACGCTTTTAAAACAAACCTCAGGAACACAGATTAGCCAAGCTGCTTAAATATTGAACAAAATATGTCTCTGTTGCCACTGCAGCGGGCTCTCCTCCAAGAGATAGAATGGAAGAATAGGCTGTTTAGTGTTCTGTGCCCATTGAGGACTGTGCCGTGGAAGGAAGCACGCAACGTTGCTTGAACCCACTCACCCCTCTCTGCCCCGAGTTTGCCTCCTCAGTGAAACGCTGAAACAGAGTGAAAGCACTTTTAATCCCAATTTCCTCCCTATAACTGAGCCTCTTTTTATAACTGAGTATTTTTCTTTAACTGAGCCTCTTTTAATAACTGAGCCTCTTTTTATAACTGAGCCTCTTTTAATAACTGAGCCTCTTTTAATAACTGAGACTCTTTTTATAACTGAGCCTCTTTTAATAACTGAGTCTCTTTTTATAGCTGAGCCTCTTTTAATAACTGAGCATCTTTTAATAACTGAGCATCTTTTTATAACTGAGCCTCTTTTAATAACTGAGCATCTTTTTATAACTGAGCATCTTTTTATAACTGAGCATCTTTTTATAACTGAGCATCTTTTAATAACTGAGCATCTTTTTATAACTGAGCATCTTTTTATAACTGAGCCTCTTTTAATAACTGAGCCTCTTTTAATAACTGAGCCTCTTTTAATAACTGAGCATATATTGTTTTATAACTGAGCCTCTTTTTATAACTGAACCTCTTTTAATAACTGAGCATCTTTTTATAACTGAGCATCTTTTTATAACTGAGCCTCTTTTAATAACTGAGCATCTTTTAATAACTGAGCATCTTTTTATAACTGAGCATCTTTTTATAACTGAGCCTCTTTTAATAACTGAGCCTCTTTTAATAACTGAGCATATTTTTTTTTATAACTGAGCCTATTTTTATAACTGAGCATCTTTTAATAACTGAGCCTCTTTTAATAACTGAGGCTCTTTTAATAACTGAGCCTATTTTTATAACTGAGACTCTTTTTATAACTGAGCATCTTTTTATAACTGAGCATCTTTTTATAACTGAGCATCTTTTTATAACTGAGCATCTTTTTATAACTGAGCCTCTTTTAATAACTGAGCATCTTTTTATAACTGAGCCTCTTTTAATAACTTTTAATAAATATTTTTAGTGAAGACAGAAGCACTACAACCAGACTTTTTCTTCTGTGTGTGTGTGTGTTGTGTGTGTGTGTGAGTGTGTGTTGTGTGAGTGAGTGTGTGTTGTGTGAGAGAGTGTGTGTGGTGTGTGAGCTGTCTGTCACATGGACACAGGGCATAGTATGAGTCAGACACTATAGTAATGTAGTCTGTAAACACCTCTAAACAACAGACTGGACCTCGGTTTTGTAAGCCTGTATTTGATTGGTTCAGGCTTGGAAGCCTATTTTGTGAGCCTATGTTTGATTGGTTCAGGCCTGGAAGCCTATTTTGTAATGTCCCATTTAAAGGAAATGAGTGCAGTATTGTATGAAAGGTGAGACTGAAGAGTTTACCTGATATATCCATTAATAAAATCAGTTCCATATATTTAGAAAAGTCAGTCCCAAAGCCCCATCCAATCTAAACCACAGGTTCACATCTCTAGTCAAAAAGATGTCGTGAAGACAGTCTTTCATGGTACAGGGATCTTTTGTTACCCTATAGTTAGTTTCCACCTTAGTCACGTAGCACCAGATCTCAGACATTAGAGGACTGGCTTTAGGAGAAGTTGTAAACACGACCTCATCTCATCTCAACCCAACCACAACCATTCCCCAACTCACCTTTCTACAAGCCATATCTGGGCTAGTATTCCCTGTGTTTGTTCACCACTTACCGAGAGAGTGCCATTCACTTTGCACTGAGAGATCAGCCACAGGTGCTTGAGGGAGTGTTTGAATGAATGAATGAATGAATGAGTGAATGCTTCCCATAATGGACTGTGTGCAGAGGTGTGCTTGATGTTGCATGGTTGGTTGGAGCTATGGGGGACCGTGTTGAAGGAAAACATTAGACCGCAGTCCCTTGGTGGTGGGTTCACTGGTTGCAGCAGTTCAGGCTTAAATCATTCAGACTAGTTGTGATTTAAGTGAACATATGGGACCTGCTCCACTGAACCTCGTAGAGAGAGTGATCCCAGCAGGCTACAACAAGAACACATCATTATACAGTAGGGTATGTAGAAGTATACAGGTAATAATGTACACAGATCACACCATCCACATAGATCCTGTGCCTTGCTAAAGCTCCCTCTCACACACACACACACACACACACTCACACACACTCTCACACAAACACACCTCCTCCCCCTCATACACACACATACACACACTCACACACACACACTCACACACACACACACACTCACACACACACACACACACACACACACACACACACACACACACACACACACACACACACACACACACACACACACACACACACACACACACACACACACATACACACACACACTCCTCCCCCCTCACACATACTTCCACTCCCCATCCCCCCTCCAGACACACAGTCCAACATTATTGATGGACTCCTTATAAAACACAGGCTGTTCCCTAAGGTATTCCCGGCAACATCACCGGGACTAAAATAGCTGGCGACCCAAATACCTTCCCCCCTGTTGGAACTGTCTGAGGCGCCCAATGTTACACCAAAGCCATTTGTTTTTACTGGGTAATTAATTTGCTCGTTTTTATAACCAAATGTTTATGGCCTATCTAGGCCAAGAGTGTACATTAATGTAGTGGGTCAGGGAGAGGTGGGGGATACAGTCAATTGTGTGTTGCCTGGGGGACAGAACATCATAGATATACATTTGCTCTATGATTGCTGCAGGACACAACCTGGTGTCACAAGATTACAGTAAATAGGATCAACTGGTTGAAGGATATCCTCTTTGGCCAAATATAGGCCTTCTATAGGTTCTATACTGGTAGTGCAATGAGACAGACCAATAGTACTGTACAAAACCATGCCACTGATGTAAGTAGAAGACAGTGAGGAATGACTTGCCCCAGGATTCATTAAACCACTGAAGGATAGATAGTCTGGAGACTTTACCAGTTCAGCAGCCTAGCATTAGTTTCTGTAAAACCAGCCACGCTCCTCTCCTCCAATCCCAGCAGTTAGCCTGTAGCTGCTATTGCAACATAGGTGGTTTGGTGAACCACAATGTAACTGACCGGGGTTCAAATCTAGTTCTGAAGTTAGCCCTCTGAGCTAAAGCCTAGGCATTACTGTCTATAGTATAGACCTAGCCTAGCCACCGCTGATGCACTACAGCTGACGGTGTGTATTGTATTCCAGTAGCTGGGTCCAGCCAGCAGCCTGCATTGCTCTGAGTGAGAGACAGCAGAGGGAGGGAGGGAGGTAGGGAGGGAGGGAGGACATTACATCGAGGTCCTGACACACACTGGCTGACTGGAGAGCGGCCAGGTCGTGTTGGAACTGAGGAAATGATTACTCAGAGCATATGGAAATACCGCTGGGTTTGCATATTGGGCCACAGAGCTGAAGGCACACAGCCCTACACACACAGGAACTCTGCCTGCCTGTCCTCTCTCTCTCTCTCTCTCTCTCTCTCTCTTCGCCCTCTCTCCTCTCTCTCTCTCTCTCTCTCTCTCTCTCTCTCTCTCTCTCTCTCTCTCTCTCTCTCTCTCTCTCTCTCTCTCTCTCTCTCTCTCTCTCTCTCTCTCTCTCTCTCTCTCTCTCTCTCTCTCTCTCTCTCTCTCTCTCTCTCTCTCTCTCTCTCTCTCTCTCTCTCTCTCTCTCTCTCTCTCTCTCTCTCTCTCTCTCTCTCTCTCTCTCTCTCTCTCTCTCTCTCTCTCTGAGAGGCCTGTAAGGTTATAGTATGCATGCCCTGTTCTTATTGGGCAACTCAAAACCACCACATCTTCAGCATCCTACAACAAACCTCTTCTCAGTGCCAAGACTACCCTGAACACCACATGACGGGTTGCGACATCCCTGAAACGCAATGGCACAATTCTCTAATGAACATAATGGAACTCACCACTTCACCCCATGCTAGGTTGGGGGGGTTGAGAACAGAGCAGAATACATTTCTGTTGTTCGCTGTAACATATAGACAATAAAGTTGTATTCTACTCTAAACAACCATACAAGTTGGTTCTTCATCCCTGACAGTCCCTTTTAGGGAGCCGTACGTCTGTGTGTCCTTGCTGCCGTCGCCGTGAGGCTCTTAAGGCCTGTGACTGATGAGGGTGACATTAACAAACACAACCTTCAGTGTTTACACTTGGTCAATGGTCCTTGTCTCTCCTTGTGTCTCCTTCCATCTATGAAGACACAGTAGATGATGCCAAGGTCACTTTACATTCTGAATCTAACCACATGCCTCCATGTTCCCATTACTGCACTGTACTCTCGTGATCAGTCCCTCACTCTCTCATTCATCTCAATCTCCCTCACCGTCACCCATGGGTAACACTATATCCCAATCTCCCTCACCATCACCCATGGGTAACTCTATATCCCAATCTCCCTCACCGTCACCCATGGGTAACTCTATATCCCAATCTCCCTTACCATCACCCATGGGTAACTCTATATCCCAATCTCCCTCACCGTCACCCATGGGTAACTCTATATCCCAATCTCCCTTACCATCACCCATGGGTAACTCTATATCCCAATCTCCCTCACCGTCACCCATGGGTAACTCTATATCCCAATCTCCCTCACCATCACCCATGGGTAACTCTATATCCCAATCTCCCTCACCATCACCCATGGGTAACTCTATGCATGCTGCCAATATGACAGAGGCTGAATCATGCCTAAGCCACAGGCGTTTACCCTCCACTACGTTCCTGTCTGTAAGGCTTCCCCATTCTGTCTCTGGGTGCATCTGAAATGGCATCCTTTTCCATATATAGGGCACTACTTCTGATCTAAAGTGCACTACTTTTTCACTCTCTCCTTCCCAGTAAAGGACTCTTTGGCTGTTACTAGACGTCAATCCTTGCTTTCTCCGTCCTTGTTTCCTCCATTCCTCTCCTCTCTCTCAAAGACCATTGGAGGAGGAGGTCAGAGGGGGGGGAACCTGGGATCCTCTCCTCCAATCCACTTTACCAGAAAGGATGGAGAAAACAGATTTGACAGCTAGTGTCATTTTCAGAAAGAAGACCCAACACGGGCTTGGGGCTTGGGACATGGATGATTCTCCATTCTCCAGACCTCGATGTTCCATGGGTAAGTGGGATTATCGTTCCAGACTAAACAAACAAATGACCCTGCCTGGTGCTCGGTGCCGGCTGCTTAGCAACAGGTGTTGCTGGACTAGAGAGATCTGAGGTTGATTTTGTGTTTGGTCTTCAACAGCGGTTGATCATTGATTTGGCATACTTGGACACCTTCCATTGATGTTTGTCTGGGATCAAAGGTTATAGAAGAGCAGAGCAGACAAGTAAAGTACCATGTAGCCTTGGTACACTCTGCTCAGTTGGAACAATTTTCCATGGTTTTAGATAACAACAATGATGAACCTTCTCTGAGGTAATCGTTGAATTGAAATGATGGTTGATGTTTCTATATCACATGGTGAGAGAGAGAGAACGAAACAGAGACAGACAGGCAGACAGACAGACAAACAGACATGCAGGCAGGTAGACAGAGACCAAGAGAGGGGGAGGATAGAACAATGTCTGAGCCTTCTCTCTCTCTGTGGTTGCCATGCCAGGATGAATTGCGACGAGGCATGTCGGATCACTCTAAAGCACTGTAACAGCTTCCCATCTCCACTCAAATGATGTGAAAGTCATTGCCTGGCCATGTGTGAGTCTGGTGTGAGAATAAATGACTGGCTCCCTCTCCCCACTGTTAATCAAATCCCCCCAGGCCGGGTTGCCAGATATTCTCGACGTGCTCGTCCAGCGCGGAAATGACAGAACCCATACATAAAGATGTGCTTTCCCTCCTCCTTTCTCCTCCTCCTCCTCCTCATCCCCCTCTTCCCCCCTCTCCTCTCGTCGTCTCTCCAAGCGGGTGCTACTGACGTGACAGCCACTCCTCCGAACCAGACGAGCCAGACAAATGAATGTATCGTCTCCTCCCTCCATCCTCTTCTCTAGTTCATCAACACTTCAACCTCTCCGTCGCCCCCTTTTCAATGCATCACCCACCCATCACTCGCAATCATCTCCTCGCTTGTTGAATGACGAGCTAACCTCTTAGCAGACATTGTGGTCCGATCACTTAAAAGATGTGCTCTGGGGTCAGAGCGTGACCCTGACACTCAACACACGCACAATTATGAAATTATTCACATTGGAGTGCTTGAATGCAAGTTGAATAATGAGGGATTGCTTTTAGCAACAGCCTTCTAAAATGCTTGTATGCATGTTATTTTTCTCTGTGACAGTGTAATAGGAATCTCATTAAGAATCTCCTTGCTGTCAGTCATTGTATCTGGTCTGAATTGCACTCTAAACTCTATTGTTCAATGTTAGATACACACAGACCTGGTGGTCCAGTCTATGTTAGGTTTAGATACATTAGATCAGCCTGGTGGTCCAGTCTATGTTAGGTTTAGATACATTAGATCAGCCTGGTGGTCCAGTCTATGTTAGGTTTAGATACATTAGATCAGCCTGGTGGTCCAGTCTATGTTAGGTTTAGCCAGCTTCTCTCTATCAATTAACTGTCATGCCATGGTCTGATGACTTAGCTACAGCAAATAGAAAATAATATAACTTTATTAGACTTAGCTACAGCAAATAGAAAAGAATATAACTTTATTAGACTTAGCTACAACAAATAGAATAGAATATAACTTTATTAGACTTAGCTACAACAAATAGAAAAGAATATAACTTTATTAGACTTAGCTACAACAAATAGAAAAGAATATAACTTTATTAGACTTAGCTACAGCAAATAGAATATAATATAACTTTATTAGACTTAGCTACAGCAAATAGAATATAATATAACTTTATTAGACTTAGCTACAGCAAATAGAATAGAATATAACTTTATTAGACTTAGCTACAGCAAATAGAATAGAATATCACTTTATTAGTCCATCTCAGATGGAAAATCTTATTTTACTCTGCTCCCAGCCCCCCACACAACACAAACACACCCCAGACTTACAGAATGGGGTTTTCTGTTAGGCCTATTTCCTCTTGAATTCTGTCCTCCTGTTTTCTAAGAAATGGCCCCTCAGTCATAAGATAGTGGTTCCTGAGTACTGTGTAACGCACTCCTGAGAGGATGTTCAACAACATAAAGCTCCCTTTCATAAACCGTGTGTCATGAGTGGTGTTAGCTCAGGATAATCTCTGTCCTCTCCGTCCTCTCTCCATCGACATGATGATTATCTATTTGATTACTGCCATTGGAACAAGGCTTTGCTCACCAACGTCTGTCTTCTTGCCGATTCCTTTGAGATGGTATGATAGAATTGGTATTACGTCGGTTCATTACTTTGAAATGTGGAGATCTGAATCATATCAGATGATGATAGTGCAGTTTGAATAATGATAGTGATTTATCATAGAATTTACTGCACGTCTGATAATATTTCACTATGAATGGGGAAATGAATGAAAAATGAATGGAAAAATATGGACAAAATACTACAATTGAATCCCTCTATAACTGAATGGCTGAATTGAAGACTGCTCCTAACAGCATCAGAACAGAATCGGGGAGAAAACATGGCCCCTCTAGAGAGGAGTGCAGGCTTGGTGGTGAAGGCAGCCACAGAATAAGCTAGATGTATACTGTATCTCCCCATACAGAACATGCACTCACAACCCACTGAAGCTTATCAGAAACACAGCAGTCTGAGTCTCAGAGGTCATGTCCTCACGTGTGTGTGTGTGTGTGTGTGTGTTTGTGTTTTTGTGTGTGTGTTTGTTTTTGTGTGTGTGTTTGTGTGTGTGTTTGTGTACGCGTCCTCTTATATACTAACTAAGGAGAGAGAGAGAGAGAGAGAGAGAGAGAGGGAGGGAAGGAAGGAAGGAAGGAAGGAAGGAAGGAAGGAAGGAAGGAAGGAAGGAAGGAAGGAAGGAAGGAAGGAAGGAAGGAGAGAGAGAGAGAGAGAGAGAGAGAGAGAGAGGGGGAAGGAAGGAAGGAGAGCGAGAGAGGGAGAGGGAGGGAGGGAGGGAGGGAGGGAGGGAGGGAGGGAGGGAAGGAAGGAAGGAGAGAGAGAGAGAGAGAGAGAGAGAGAGAGAGAGAGAGAGAGAGAGAGAGAGGGGAGGGAGGGAGGGAGAGAGAGAGGGACGGACGGACGGAAGCAGGGAGGGAAGGAAGGAGAGAGAGAGAGAGAGACAGAGAGAGAGAGAGGGAGAGAGAGAGAGAGAGAGAGAGAGAGAGAGAGAGAGAGAGAGAGAGAGAGAGAGAGGGAGAGAGGGACGGACGGAAGGAGGGAAGGAAGCAGGGAGGGAAGGAAGGAGAGAGAGAGGGGGGGAAGGAAGGAGGGAAGGAAGGAGAGAGGGAGAGTGTAAGTGCTCTCCTCCTCCAGTCTGCATGCTATGTGTGAGAAAGCAGCTGGGGCCCTACTGAGGATTACAACACACACACACACACTGGCAGCTGGCTGCAGACAGGGTCATGGTTAACAGGTCACTAGAGATACTCCGGGGCAGATTCCCCGGTCAGTCAAAGGGAAAGCTGGTCAGCTAGTCCAGCTCCATGTGTGTCTCTTCACTCTTCAGGATATTATGTTTTTCTTTTTCTTTGACTCCCTCTCTATCACTCTCTCTTTTTCCTCTCTCTCTCTGCTCCTGCAGGCTTGGCCCAGTGGACTGTGAAATGTGAAACCCTGCAGTAGTGAATGTGCATGCTTGGCACTTCACTCCTCTACCTCACTGTCCTCCTCTCCTCTCCTCTCCTCTCCTCTCCTCTCCTCTCCTCTCCTCTCCTCTCCTCTCCTCTCCTCTCCTCTCCTCTCCTCTCCTTTCCTCTCCTCTCCTCTCCTCTCCTCTCCTCTCCTCTCCTCTCCTCTCCTCTCCTCTCCTCTCCTCTCTTCCCTTCTCTTCCCTCTCCTCTCTCTTCTCTTCCCTCTCCTCTCTCTTCTCTTCTCTTCCCTCTCCTCTCCCCTCTTTCCTCTCCTCTCCCCTCTCCTCTCCTCTTCTCTTCCCTCTCCTCTCCTCTCCTTTCCTCCCCTCTCTTCCCTCTCCTCTCCTCTCCTCTCTCTTCTCTTCCCTCTCCTCTCTCCTCCTTTCCTCTCCTCTCCTCTCTCCTCTCTCCTCTCTCCTCCTCCCCTCCCCTCTTCTCTCCCAGTCATCTCTCCTCATCAACCACCACCGCTGCCTTCCAGGCTGCTGGAGATCTCCACACACGCACCCACACACACATGCACCTGCACACACACGCACGCACACAAACATGCACGAAAGCAGCACCTCTATACAGACATGCTACATCACTTTCTCTCCATTTAGAAACCTAGCACATCTCTGATATAGTAGAGTGATATTGTCAGCCATGTTGCTTGAGTACTGACTAGACACCCCTTATTGTGAGTGAGCCCTGAAGGACAAAGTGAGTGTGTTGGAGGGCAGACAGCCTGTGTCTGTAGGTCAATGTCAGCCAGCCCTTGTATTACAGTGTAGCCATTACAGGTCCATGCGATGTGGCCAGTGATAGGTCTACATCTACCAACTGGGTATACAGGGAATAACAAATTCCTTCAAGTCAAGGCAGCTGGTCAGTCAGTCATGTGACAAAACAGGCAATGTGCTCCTCCTCAGGTTATGGTTGGGTGCTGAATCCGTATATTGTATTGTACATCCTATTCATTTTCTATGGTCTTCAAGTCTCACCTCGTGTAGGCCCAGCAGCTGATGCCATAACCATCTGATTTATGCCCTGCAGACAGGGAGGAGGGAACACCACGACAATGCCAGTCGTGTCTAACATATGGTGCCCTTTAAAACCAAGGCTCTTTCACAGCATCCGTTAAAGCATCACATCTCTACTGTGGGCCACAGCATTAAGACAACGTTGTTCCAGGTGTCAGACAGAGCTTTATGTGTTTTATACAGGTAATATTTCTCCATGGAGGTGGACAACGCCAGTCGCATGTCCCTGAGTGGCTAGTGTGAGGTAGACAGGTCTGTTATAATGACTTATCTGGTCTGGGGATGTCAACTCAAGACCTGGAGACATCTTTCATTCTCTCACACAAACATCTTGGAAATATTGCAAGCATATACATTGTAAATACAATAGGCAAACAGTAATATATCTGTGTCTCTAGAGTAAAACCTCTAGTAACCTAAACAACATGCTTTGAAACTACAGCAGGCCTAAGTCAGATTGTTGACAGGTTTTATTCCCCTAGGCCAGGATTCTACCAGATTGATGACAGGTTTTATTTCCCTAGGCCAGGATTCTACCAGATTGATGACAGGTTTTATTTCCCTAGGCCAGGATTCTACCAGATTGATGACAGGTTTTATTCCCCCTAGGCCAGGATTCTACCAGATTGATGACAGGTTTTATTTCCCTAGGCCAGGATTCTACCAGATTGATGACAGGTTTTATTCCCCCTAGGCCAGGATTCTACCAGATTGATGACAGGTTTTATTCCCCCTAGGCCAGGATTCTACCAGATTGATGACAGGTTTTATTTCCCTAGGCCAGGATTCTACCAGATTGATGACAGGTTTTATCACCCAGGCCAGGATTCTACCAGATTGATGACAGGTTTTATCACCCAGGCCAGGATTCTACCAGATTGATGACAGGTTTTATCACCCAGGCCAGGATTCTACCAGATTGATGACAGGTTTTATTCCCCTAGGCCAGGATTCTACCAGATTGATGACAGGTTTTATTCCCCCAGGCCAGGATTCTACCAGATTGATGACAGGTTTTATTTCCCCAGGCCAGGATTCTACCAGATTGATGACAGGTTTTATTCCCCCAGGCCAGGATTCTACCAGATTGATGACAGGTTTTATTCCCCTAGGCCAGGATTCTACCAGATTGATGACAGGTTTTATTCCCCCAGGCCAGGATTCTACCAGATTGATGAAAGGTTTTATTCCTCTAGGCCAGGATTCTCACAGATTGATGACAGGTTTTATTCCCCCAGGCCAGGATTCTACCAGATTGATGACAGGTTTTATTCCCCAAGGCCAGGATTCTACCAGATTGATGACAGGTTTTATTCCCCCAGGCCAGGATTCTACCAGATTGATGACAGGTTTTATTCCCCAAGGCCAGGATTCTACCAGATTGATGACAGGTTTTATTCCCCCAGGCCAGGATTCTACCAGATTGATGACAGGTTTTATTCCCCCAGGCCAGGATACTACCAGATTGATGACAGGTTTTATCACCCAGGCCAGGATTCTACCAGATTGATGACAGGTTTTATTCCCCCAGGCCAGGATTCTACCAGATTGATGACAGGTTTTATTTCCCTAGGCCAGGATTCTACCAGATTGATGACAGGTTTTATTCCCCCAGGCCAGGATTCTACCAGATTGATGACAGGTTTTATTTCCCCAGGCCAGGATTCTACCAGATTGATGACAGGTTTTATTCCCCCAGGCCAGGATTCTACCAGATTGATGACAGGTTTTATTCCCCAAGGCCAGGATTCTACCAGATTGATGACAGGTTTTATTCCCCCAGGCCAGGATTCTACCAGATTGATGACAGGTTTTATTCCCCAAGGCCAGGGCAGAGCCATGTCAGTAATACAGTAATATGACATTTCTCAATGGCTACATAGTATATCAACTGACTGCTGTAATATCTGGTGTGTGACTGGACACTGATCTTGACTGGACACTGATCTGGAAGCCAATTAAGAAGGTGGCTAGAGACAGTAGAGCCATGTTCATGGACCACTGACTGACCACTAGCCTTCCTTTACACACAAGAAGAACTCTACTGGCACAAGTAGCCGGCATCAAATGACCATGCACTGCTGTTGCCTGCAGCCCAGCGATGCTGGTGGCGAGAATTATCCTCCCAAACCGCTTCCATCCAGTGCAGGTGGATGGCATACCGCATGGCAACCGCATGGTTCTTTAAATGCCTTTACATGCACAGCGTAAAACAAGAAACATCGAGACTTTATGCATATAGAGAAAACTGAACGTTTACATGTTGTCTTGCTTGCATAGTAAGTGAAACAGTTTACTTCCCACCAGACCAGACCAGTGTTGAATAACGCCTGCAGCCCTATGGAAGGTAGAGCAGAGCGTTGGGTTCACCATGTGTCTGCCGGCGTGACATTTCACGAATGAGCCTGTGCAAATAAAGACTATGACACAATGTGACTCCGAAACCCCGAGGCTTGACTCCTGGACCATATCATTCCCTCGTTATAATCCCTCTCCTCCTATTCCCCATTTCCACAGCATCTTGTAAAAATACCACTTGCTTATCTCGAACGGCAACCCCTATGCATCTGCGTTAATACATTATGCATTAGAATGGGGGAACCTCCTCTCCTCATGCCGCCGACGGTTTCAAAATATGTAATCCGACGGAAGCGGATGTATTATTTAGGCACAAAGCACTGTTTTTATTATTCAGAGATCTACATCTTTCCTGTCTAAATTATGACCGCTTTTCCCTAATTGCTTTTGACAGCTGAGACCATGCGCACCCGTCTGAGTGAAGGATACAGCAGCCGCAGCGAATAACAACATGCGCTCGGCTCAACACAGAACAGCACTCCGCTATTAATATCATAACACAATCATACTTTGTCCAAGTTTACATTGCGGCCCTGTCCCTATTAAACTCCATGTTTCGAGTTAATCACACAGGGCAATATTCTAATATAGCCTAACAATACATCGGTGCAGATTGAATTGCCTAGTATGAAGATGTAATTGCAATAGCGCAGCAGTTTCATACACTCATCTATTTAACAAGTTACTATTACATGTAGGCTATAGAATAGTCAACCTCTCTCTGAACTCGTGATCAAGGCATTGGAGGAAAGTTAACGCCTATGTCAGTGATTCGAGAGCAATTAGGCGGCTTTGCCAGACCATCATCAGCAATTTAGCAACAGCTAACGATTGAAACTATAGATATAACTAACGATTGAAACTCCATTGTCACCTGCTGCCAGTTCTCCTCCAGCGAAGGCATCGCAGAGAAGTAGCCGGTGTCATGCACGAGCTGGAGTTCCTGAAAAATACCGTGATTCGCCAAAACGTCCATGATGATGCTCTGTGTATAGAGTGCAGAAAGGAGACTGTTCCACGGAAAAAAAGGAATCCGGCTGTGCCTAATCAAATGTCCAAATCCATGTTCGTGCCAGTTCAATCAGGAAAAATAATGCATAGAAAGAAGCATAAACAGATCCGAAAGAAGGAAAAATATAGTTTTACTATTTGCTGGGGACTCTAATGAACAAGTTTAGACTTGGTTCTAATGAACGAGTTTAGACTTGGTGTGAGATCAAAACTTGCAGTGATGATGGAGGCTCCATGTGTATCCGTAGGCTATTGCTAGGTAGTAACCTTGCTCAACCCCAAGATGCTTTTCCCCCGCGCTCTGCGTCCGCAGGAAAATTGTCGGGCTGGATGGGAGTAGGCAACACACATAGCGAGCCAAAGGAGGAGGAGAGTAGCGAGTGGAGGGGCGTGGACATACACGTCAATCAACTTCGTGCGTGGCCATATAAGGTGAATGGCGTTGAAGAATTCCGCCAACGGGGCGATTTGACAGGTTAAGGTGTGTATAGAGGAGGGGCTATGCAAAACATTGGACCTCAATAGGCTCTCCCTTCCTGTCACTCAAGCCATATATAGGTTTGAAAGGTGAGCTATTTAAAGGAGCCTATAGACATGGTAAGCGACTCATTTCGGCCAGTCTACAAAAATAAGTTACAGCGCAAGCATCTAGCCATGTCGTGGGCTCCTCGAATAGGCAGGGAAACCAGGCTATATTCGGTTATAGGCGTACACATTAGCCAAAGACTCTACATGTGACCAAAGTAGTAGCCTTGGAGTTGGCTATGAAGGCACCAGGTCACCCTTGATACAAGTCAGTATTCGACATCCATCCATGTCTGAGGAAGTCCGGAGATGACGTGAAAAAGGCCACTAGGGGCAATTGTGATCGCTGTTACCATTAAGTAGGTTTCAGTTTTGTTTGGGTGTAGGGGATGGTGGATGGGTGTAAGCATCTGCTGCTGGTGCAAAAGGTTGCATGTCTGAAACCAGTGATAAAAAGTAATGTTTTAGATTTTTGTTTTAACATTTACATTTAAGTCATTTAGCAGACGCTCTTATCCAGAGCGACTTACAAATTGGTGCATTCAACTTAGGATAGCCAGTGGGACAACCACCCCCTTTTTTTATTTTATTATATTTTTTTAATGGGGGGGTGGAAGGATTACTGTTATACTATTCCAGGTATTCCTTAAAGAGGTAGGGTTTCAAGTGTCTCCGGAAGGTGGTCAGTGACTCCGCTGTCCTGGCGTCATGGGGGAGCTTGTTCCACCATTGGGTTGCCAGAGCAGCGAATAGCTTTGACTGGGCTGAGCGGGAACTGTGCTTCCGTAGAGGAAGGGGAGTTAGCAGGCCAGAGGTGGATGAACGTAGTGCCCTCGTTTGGGTGTAGGGTCTATCCCAAACCTTAACCCTTACCTTAACCATTCAGAGTTAATGCCTAACCTTAAGATTTTGGAGTTAATGTCTAAACTTAACCCTAACCTTAAAAATATTGAGTAAATGCCTAAACCTAACCTTAAACACTTAGAAGTTTGGAAAACGTCAACATTTTAAGTTTGAGAAACATGGATGAAAGTCTAATTGTGATGTGAGACTGTGAGATCTTGTTGAAGAATCCAGCGTTGTGCAGTACCCTGTGTCTTTCCCATTTGGCTTCACCAATTTCCACACGGAGCATCATGTGAGGTACACAGGATATAGGATAGAACAGGATCCTTCAGTGCAATTATGTTTTTGGTATACGCCTCAAAGTTTATGAATCGAACTTAACTCTCTTTTGACAATAGCCTACCATTGCGTGTTAGAGATGCTTGTCACTACAACCTCTTCTGAAAGAGGAAGGGATGGAAGACTTCCCATGTGAGAATGAACTCAACCTTTCACCCCCAGACCCTACAAGTCTATGTAGACAAGAATGTTGGCATCTTACTGAAAAGTCCTGCTGAGACTGAGCCTGTCCTAATATGGACACTATAATATAAAACATATATATTGACTTAAGAGACTTCAAAACAGGTAGACTCAAAGTATTCTGATACCTACCTTCACCTCATCTTGTTTATGTGAGTAACGGAGCTTATTTGCCTGGATTTGTGTCAGTCTAGTTTATACTGAGTTACCTTACACACACACACACACACACACACACACACACACACACACACACACACACACACACACACACACACACACACACACACACACACACACACACACACACACACACACACACACACACACACACACACACACACACACACACACACACACACACACACACACACACACACACACACACACACACACACACACACACACACACACACACTCACACACACACACACACACACACACACACACACACACACACACACACACACACACACACACACACACACACACACACACACACACACACACACACACACACACACACACACACACACACACACACACACACACACACACACACACACACACACACTACACACACACACACACACACACACACACACACTCACACACACACACACACACACACACACACACCTCACACACACACACACACACACACTCACACACACACACACACACACACACACACACACACACACACACACACACACACACACACACACACACACACACACACACACACACACACACACACACACACACACACACACTCACACACACACACACACACACACACACACACACACACACACACACACACACACACACACACACTCACACACACACACACACACACACACACACACACACACGGTGGCATGCAGCAGAGCTGTAATCTTATTACGGTGTTCTGGGAGGCTGGCTGACGGCCCTGGATGTGGGATTTACACATGGCATTTGGGGAGGGAGAGCACACTGCGAGCTGATGAAGCACTCACTGACATTTATCCATTTGACTCGTTCAGCTCTCACTCACTCCATCTCTCTCTCTCTCTCTCTCTCTCTCTCTCTCTCTCTCTCTCTCTCTCTCTCTCTCTCTCTCTCTCTCTCTCTCTCTCTCTCTCTCTCTCTCTCTCTCTCTCTCTGTCTGTCTGTCTGTCTGTCTGTCTGTCTGTCTGTCTGTCTGTCTGTCTCTCTGACAGACACAGAGACACAGACAGACACATACTAACACATGCACGCACACACATAAACACACACAGTTTCTCTCTCTCTACACCTCTCTCTCTCTCTTGCTCCCTCTCCATAATTCTCCCTACGTGTTGAGCCAGAGAGAGAGTGCTCAGATAAGATGTTCTCCCTACGTGTTGAGCAGGGTTGGGGAGTAACGGATTACAAAAAAGGGATTACAAAAATGGATGACAAAAAACGGTAACTGTAATCCGTTACGTTGCCAGCAAAAACATTGTAATCGGATTACAGATACTTTTGTAAAAACTAGATGATTACTTAGAGGATTACTTTTCAATTCAGAAAGGATGTTTGCGAAAAAAATCTTTGACACTTCTCTGTTTTCTCAATGACATTCAAATCAGCATTGAAAAATGGCGCAAGTTCAAGTTTGTTCCACCTGACCAAGTCTGACCACAAGTCAGAGACCACTATGATGACACACCAAATGTGTTTGGATCGCAGGAATAGGCTTTTATAGGCTAGATTCCAAGCTATGTCTTCCAATGGTGCGACTGCTGTCGGCATCCAAAGATTATCCAACTTGAATAAACGCTTGGAGGTAAGGATGACAGCAGTGGTATAGTCTACGGCGATACCGATATCACTTATTATTGATATCTACATAGCGCATTGATGTGAATCACACTGCTGCTCTCTCATTTAGCTATTTGCGCCTTACGGATTGTGGTTGTTGTGGATGGCTGTTCACAAATCTAATGTGTATTTGAACCCAATAATGGTTGGATTCAAGAAGTTTAAGCTGCCTATCAATCATTGTTTTTGAAACCAGTGGACAGCCAGTGAGAAATGCGCTCTTGCAACAGCTGCATAGTGCAGATCCCAGCCTATGGAATAAAAGTGGGCTTTTATTGCTCAATCTAATTCATGCTGATAAACATACATAATTCATAGGCCTAATGGAGACATGCTCAAACTCGCACACTTTTGATAGACTTAAAGGGGCAATCTGTAGTTGCTACATCAATTTTTGGACTTGTAAAGATATCATTTAATCATATTATTATCTGTAGTAGAAAGCGATGGGTTAGAAGAAGCCTACATAACCAACCCATAAAGTAAAATGTAAAATCCATAAATGGCCAGCTATGTAAACTTAAACATTGACTTATCCTGCAATAGATGTCGTTCAATTGGGTAACACACATTTTTGTCTTCTTCTAATGCCTCTTAAGGGGAAAGTAATCTAAAAGTAACTGAATGTAATCAGATTACGTTACTGAGTTTGGGTAATCCAAAAGTTACGTTACTGATTACAATTCTGGACAGGTAACTAGTAACTGTAACAGATTACATTTAGAAAGTAACCTACCCAACCCTGGTGTTGAGCCAGAGAGAGAGAGCTCAGATAAGATGAAAGAAAAACTAACAGTAGATCTCATGGAAAAAGACAGACCAAGAAATGTTGCATCACCACTACACACACACACACACACACACACACACTTTGCTTATCTCTGCATGGTTGACTGAGGCGTAAATATTTAACAAGTACTGGTGAGGACCCTGGTGGGCATCTCAGGGGGGTAAACCTACCATCACACACACACACACACACACAAACACACACACACACACACACACACCGTATGACCTTATCATACCAGTCTATGTTGTGTAGCAGTAAACACACCCAGGTCGTATCACCGTATCATCCCAGCCCATGTTGCATAGTAGTAAAGTACATGCATACACAAGCTGATATTGAAACATAAAAGCTTCCATCACTACCATTGAGACTCCCTGTGTGCACACATATCATAGATAAAAAACAAACCATCCACCGCTCAGCTCACACTGTCGCATAGGGGATGCTGACATGGCTTTTACCTGGCAGTTAGTGCTTTTACAGTATAAATAATTGAACGACTGCGATCCATCATTGGGATATGAGGCAGCAGGGTTGCTAATCCCGTCAGCTCAATGCAGGGCTGTTATTGAAGAAGATGGATCGGGACAATTTGATTGGACTTTAGTGGAGCAAAGAGCACAATGACAGATGCCCTTTACCCAGAAGGCAGTGCCTGGGTGTGTCACTGACAGGAGTTCACTCACTCTGGTATTTAAACAGGATGAGATTCATGGGGACATCTATGCCTGGTGTTCATTGGTTCTAGTCTATTATGGTAAGCCTGTAGTGGAGTGGGACATCCATGTGAACGCAAATGTAAATGGTGAAAGGTAGTGTTGTAGATGCCTATGTGTGTGTTACCATGGTTGCACTCCCTGGGCCAGTTTCCGGGACCCACATCCAACCTATTCCTGGACTAAAAAGCGTTTTTAATGGAGATGCTTAGTTGAAGATATCAGTGGCGTAGTGGTGCCTGGAGAAGTGGGTGTACTCTAACTTTGCTAAACGTTTCCCAAACGGTCTGCCGGGCGAAGGAATGGCGCCCTGTGTGAAAAAATATATGAGAATTGTACTCTGAATGGCCTAAAATGAGAAATCACATATTGGTCTTTCACAGTCAGGCCAACCCAAGCTTTACTGTGCAGTAGGATAATAGTAGGTCTACTATTAAAATAAATGAGGCTGTCAAGGTTTTCGCTCTCAAAGTCACGCTTTTTTAATAGAAAAACAACAAAATTGTATGTTCTAAGTCACCAACAATGCTTAAACCACATCAGGAAACCACTTTTGAGGACTGGGAAAAATCTAAGAAATGTAGATTTTTTTGTGTAGTTACCCTTTCATTAAAGTGTGCAGGCACTGTTGTTTGGTTACCAGTGTTTCTGTAGCTCACATGAGATGGAGTTTGCAAAACAAATGGCCACTGGATCATGATGTCATTCTGCCAGGTATGCATAGGCTACTTTGTAGCTAGTTAACATTCAATTGTGAAGGTTTTGGGGAAAGCCTTTCTATCTGAAAACAGTTGCATGTGCGGTGCACGTTTTAGAACAGTGTTTTCCCGCAAATTGCATTTTGCGCTCATTGGCATGTAGGCCTACCGCCGTGTGCACATTGCAGCACTTAAAATGTGAAGAAATAATAGTTTATCAACATTTTAAGCTAAACATTCTGATCTGTTCCATCAGCCTTATTAATTGATGCTGCATAGACCTCCACTACACTATTTTGATACGCATCAATGGGAATTATGAAGTGAGTATATGCAATACCCACTGAAAAAAAGGTGTGTATATGGGCGTATAACTGCACATAGAGTACCACAGTATGAGTCATAATAGCCATAAAACTTAGCGGTCAAACAGGGAAATGGTTCCAATCGTTTTTCCACCATTCATTTTTCCCATAGGGGATTTCAGAAACACTTCAAATAAGGGCTGTGTTTCGTGTAGGCTTACCCTGGCGTGACGTTTTGATAACAATGTCAATCTCTCTCGGACAAGGTGACTTTTATCAATATATTCGGCTCTATTTACTCTCAGATTTGAAAATGCTAATGAGCAAAATCCCCTATGGGAAAAATGAATGGTGGAAAAACGATTGGAATCATTTCCCTGTTTGACCGCTAGGTTTTATGGGTATTAGGACACCTCCACTGTGGGGCTCTATACCCTTCACTACACCACTGGAAGAGATTGTTCATCAGCACGGCATTGTTCAGAAACCGGCTTTGGTTCAGCATGATGCAGTGACTACACCGTGGATGTCTAGATGTGGATGTATATAGATACCTGCACTACCAGTTTGCAGTGTGAAGTCAAGACCACAGATGAAGTCTAGGGCCTTTCGTAGGACCCTAATGGACAGTTTTCCCCTTCAGACTATGTTCTAAGACTCTATGCTTGGGCCCTGGATGCTGCAGACATCCTCACTGCCATCCTCCATTACTCATCTGAACAAGGACACAGGAGTGAGGAAAAGAGGAGGGAGGGAGGGACTGGAGGGATTTGGAGCGACAGACTGAGAAAACAGAAAAACGATAATGAACGGCAGGGGTTTCGGAGGTTCAGTCTCCCCCGCAGTCGCTGAAAGGGAGAGAGACAGAGAAAGTGCCCTTTTAGCAGGGTGATATTTAGTGCTGCGCTGGTCCTTCCTACTCCAGAAGATGCAGCGAAAATAGAACTTAGACAATGCCACCGTGGCCAGCTGTTTAGAACCAATTAAAGCCCAATGAGAGAGCGAGAGAGAGAGAGAGAGAGACAATGTGTGAAACATACTATTTCTAGCATTGTCTGGGCCTGCCAGTCTGTTGAAGGTTATCTCCATGATACTGTGGCCCTTCTGTGCTGAGTGTGGCCATGATTGGAGACACCCATGCCCTTTTCACACTAGCAGAGCCGATCCGAGGCCAATCCAAAGCAATGGAGTACACCAGCAATTCAACAGCATAGCGATCCAGTTTTGAATAAAGGATTGTGATGATTGTAAAAGTAAATGTGTGGTTTTTTATATAGGTTGCAGTGAGATCTGAATTGATTAAATATGATTTGTGACAGTATAATGAGCAGTTTTAAGTAGGGTGTGAATTGGTTGTATCTGAATTGATTAAATTTGATTTGTGACAGTATAATGAGAAAGTGACAGTCTGTGAAACGGATTGTTTCTCGCACTGTCTGGGTCTTGGCCTGC
Organism: Coregonus clupeaformis; assembly: GCF_020615455.1. Taxonomy (NCBI): domain Eukaryota; kingdom Metazoa; phylum Chordata; class Actinopteri; order Salmoniformes; family Salmonidae; genus Coregonus; species Coregonus clupeaformis. The sequence continues at coordinate 469,559 of NW_025533638.1, forward strand.
CAGTCTGTTGAAGGTTATCTCCATGATACTCCATGAAAATACACAAGCCAGCTTAGTATGCTTTGTGTGGGCATGATAGTGTGAATAAGGTACCGTTCAGGTTTGTCTGTCTAGCCTCAACCTGAATGGCAATGAAAGGGAATGGGAAAGGGACCATTTGTACCATTGGTGGTACAGCTTTGTCATATCATGTCATACAGGTTGATCGCTGGTTAGTATTAATATAACCGTGTGCTAGTGTGGGTTTTCAGTGAATTTATGTAAATCACGAAGCTCATCTGCATTTCAAAATTCTCAGCAACAAAAGAGTGATCAAATTAAGATCCTACATCTGTAGCTTTGAATTCTCAATGGGTGAATTTCTAATGGAATTCATGACTTGTCTTCTGCTCAGTGACACAAACATGACAAGGTGTGATGAGACACAGGAAACTCTAATAGCCACTTGGTTTTGGAGCATGAATAGAGACTGGAAGGTATTCATTCACAGATGCTGAAAGACATGTATTATCTTGTCAAAAATGAAGCAGTGATTTTGCTGTGTGTGTGTGTGTGTGTGCGTGCGTGTGTTCACGTGATTGTGCGTGCTTATCGATGTGTGTGTGAGCTCTCTCTCTCTCTCTCTCTCTCTCTCTCTCTCTCTCGCTCTCTCTCTCTCGCTCTCTCTCTTTCTCTCTCATTCCTCTCTCTCTCTCTCTCTCTCTCTCTCTCTCTCTCTCTCTCTCTCTCTCTCTCTCTCTCTCTCTCTCTCTCTCTCTCTCTCTCTCTCTCTCTCTCTCTCTCTCTCTCTCTCTCTCTCTCTCTCTCTGTCTCTAGCTGTGTGTGTGAGCTCTCTCTCACTCTCTCTCTCTCTCTCTCTCTCTCTAGCTGTGTGTGTTTGATTTGATTGCAGCTTCTCACTGGGGTGAGTGGGCAAAAAAGAGAAGACAAGAGGTCAAAGAAACTAGGCCATCCACTGGGGAGCCATGGCAACAGCACACAGCCAAGCAGCTGTCAGGTATTGACCTCCACAGCACACAGCCAACCAGCAGCTGTCAGGTATTGACCTCCACAGCACACAGCCAACCAGAGGTCAGGTATTGACCTCCACGGAGGGAGAAAAGAAGGCCCGGAGCATCCCGAAGGATCCCGAAGCAAAGACCATTTATCACTATCTAACACCTCTCCACAAACATAGGAGAACTGCCTGGGAAAGATATACTGCTCTGCACATAGGCCTACATATGCAGCTGTACACCAGCATAGCAATCCCGTTTTCAATAGCATTGTGATGATAGTGTGTGTTTTAAAAAATAAATGTGCAATTTTCAATATGGTTGCAGTAAGATCTTAATTATTCAATATTAATATGTGAAGTTTTCTATAGGGTGCAAATTGATTGAATCTGAATGGATTGAATATGATTTGAAAGTAAATGTGCGGTTTCCGATATGCTTTCATTGATACGTCTACGTTGATAGTCAGGGTGTGTGTGTGATTGCAATGCATTCCTAGTTGGTGTCTGTGAACAATCTATTTGAATGTGGGCTGATAGTCTAGTCTATCTAGCTGGTTGCTATGTGTCTTCAACAACTTGATCCTCTTTGATTTCCCCTGATCGTCTCAGGCTTGGGTCCCAAATGGCACCCTATTCTGTATGGGTCCTGGTCAAAAGTGAATAAGGAAGGATTTGAGACGCAGGAGTAGACATATGAGAGGTGACCGTATTGCATCTGTATATTAATGTGCGTATCTTCCTCTCTTAATCCTATCTGGTACCCAGGTGGCCGTCTGTCTCTGTCAGGAGAGAGGTGTCCGCTCGTAGTGAATGGTCCAATATTGACAGGACACCTCATGCATCAATGAGCAGTGTTGCTGTGCAGAGAACAGAGAAAGCCCTCCCCTGAGATGCAGCTGGAATCATTCTCTGGTGGAAAAGTGGAAAAGTGTGTTTTATCCTATGATAATTAATGTTACTGTACAGTGCCTTGCAAAAGTATTCATCCCCCTTGGTGTTTTTCCTATTTTGTTGCATTACAACCTGTAATTTAAATGGATTTTTATTTGGATTTCATGTAATGGACATACACAAAATAGTCCAAATTGGTTAAGTGAAATTTAAAAAATAACTTGTTACAAAAAATTCTAAAAAATAAATAACGGAAAAGTGGTGCGTGCATATGTATTCGCCCCCTTTGCTATGAAGCCCCTAAATAAGATCTGGTGCAACCAATTACCTTCAGAAGTCACATAATTAGTTAAATAAAGTCCACGTGTGCAAACTAAGTGTCACATGATCTGTCACATGATGTCAGTATATATACACCTGTTCTGAAAGGCCCCAGAGTCTGCAACACCACTAAGCAAGGGGCACCACCAAGCAAGCGGCACCATGAAGACCAAGGAGCTCTCCAAACAGGTCAGGGACAAAGTACAGATCAGGGTTGGGTTATAAAAAAATATCCAAAACTTTGAACATCCCACGGAGCACCATTAAATCCATTATTAAAAAATGGAAAGAATATGGCACCACAACAAACCTGCCAAGAGAGGGCCGCCCACCAAAACTCACGGACCAGGTAAGGAGGGCATTAATCAGAGAGGCAACAAAGAGACCAAAGATAACCCTGAAGGAGCTGCAAAGCTCCATAGCGGAGATTGGAGTATCTGTCCATAGGACCACTTTAAGCCGTACACTCCACAGAGCTGGGCTTTACAGAAGAGCGGCCAGAAAAAAGGCATCGCTTAAAGAAAAAAAAAAGCAAACACGTTTGTTGTTCGCCAAAAGGCATGTGGGAGACTCCCCAAACATATGGAAGAAGGTACTCTGGTCAGATGAGACTAAAATTGAGCTTTTTGGCCATCAAGGAAAACGCTATGTCTGGCGCAAACCCAACACCTCTCATCACCCCGAGAACACCATCCCCACAGTGAAGCATGGTGGTTGCAGCATCATGCTATGGGGATGTTTTTCATCGGCAGGAACTGGGAAACTGGTCAGAATTGAAGGAATGATGGATGGCGCTAAATACAGGGAAATTCTTGAGGGAAAACTGTTTCAGTCTTCCAGAGATTTGAGACTGGGACGGAGGTTCACCTTCCAGCAGGACAATGACCCTAAGCATACTGCTAAAGCAATACTCGTGTGGTTTAAGGGGAAACATTTAAATGTCTTGGAATCCCAGTGGCTAGATGTGTCAAGCTTATAGAGACATACCCCAAGAGACTTGCAGCTGTAATTGCTGCAAAAGGTGGCTCTACAAAGTATTGACTTTGGTGGGGTGAATAGTTATGCACGCTCAAGTTTTCTGTTTTTTTGTCTTCTTTTTTGTTTGATTCACCCCAAAAAATATTTTGCATCTTCAAAGTGGTAGGCATGTTGTGTAAATCGAATGATACAAACACCCAAAAAATCTATTTTAATTCCAGGTTGTAAGGCAACAAAATAGGAAAAATGCCAAGGGGGGTGAATACTTTCACAAGCCACTCTATATCTATATCAACATTAACAGAAACCTAATGAGAAGTAGGAGACATACTTTTTTTATAACGTAGAGAGGGAGCTTGTGAGATCTGGGCGCAGTTTTTCAAAAGTTATCTATCTGGATTTCGCCTATCGGATGGGATTACAAGCATACAAACAGAATGAATAGAACGGGTCCCCATTCAAGTCAATGATTTGTCTGTTCTTTTCATTCTATTTCTATGCATTTAATCCTATCCGATAGGTTCAGTTTTGAAAAACTGGGCCCTGAGGGTAGCTTGTGAGAATTCTGATCTGTAATCCTTAGATCTTGTAACTCTATAGTGTAATTAGTAATGCATCAATTGATGAACTGCTAAATGTTTATTTGCTAAAGAGCTGGGTAAGGTTGGTGCTGGGACCATTTCCAACTGCCGTCTTCATCAGCGAGAGGCGTGATGATGTGATGCTCACCATAAATCCTCTCCAGGAGGCTGACGATCACATTCTCTCTGGGTAACTTGCTTTGACCCAATCACTTGGGGGGGGGGGGGGAATCAGGAGGCATCAACCCTGTCATCTGATCAGTAGATAGGCCTAGGTGAAAAGGTGATGGGGAAGGATGAACCTATTTAATCTCTGGGTTGTTGTTCATAATATTGGAGCTTCCCTCATCTTTTTCAAGGGGCTTTGCCACTTCAAAGGCGTGTGTGAAAATGATTTGCGGGAAAAGAAGTGTCTGCATTCACAGTTCTCGGATTCTCCGATTCTGAAAGTTTCTCTCTCTCTCTCTTTGTTTTTCCCCCTTTCATGAATACATTTATATATTTGTGTGAAGAGTGTGAGAATGATTCAGCCTCAGTTCCCCGCTGCTCTTTCAAGGTGTATCACCAGTCAGCCAGCAGGCCGTACATCATTACCACTGACATTAACAGATGCCACCACAGTCTCAGAATACACTAATACTGTGAGGTTCAAAGAGCCTTATTTGGATAAACAGAACAGAGAGAGAAAGAGAGAAGGGGAGAGGGATATAGAGAGTGTGTTCGTGTGTGATGTGTGTGTGTGTGTGTGTTCACGTGCACGCATGAGAGCGACTCACCGACTAACAGTGTGAGATGAAGAAATGGTTGATGGTAAATCCAGTCTCTCCACATGTGACGATCATATACTCCCTCCTTACCTATGTCTCCAATCTCTACCGTGCAGAAGTCAGCCATTCAGATAAAACCACTGGTGACTATCGATTAAGGTTCCACACCATGAAACCGCTCTAACACCTCCACACCATGAAACCTCTCTACTAACACGTCTGATGTCCAGTCAAGGCAAAGACTGAGACACAATACTTATTAGTGAATGAAACAGCAGAAGTTACCACCTTTCTTTGAACAGTCATTGCACAGTTATGATGGACAGACACATTTATCTTGTTATCCCTCAAAACAAGTTCAGAAAGGAAACACCACGTGTACGTTGAACCATTTATTAGAAAAGATTACAATGCATAGTCTTGGCATTATGGCTCTGCTCCTTCAGGGTAGCTCACTGCCAGAGCCAAGCGTCATATAAAGATGATAAAATATCTATACCAAAAACCCCAGAACCCAGACAGTGGAGGCTGGGGTGGAGGTGGGATATCAGAAAACAGCAAGCATAGCGAGTAACAGCTAGTTACAGCAGCAACGCAATGGCAGCAAGAGGCATCCGGCATCGAGGAAGCATGTGTAGAACTGGTCAACTTAAATAGACCGCATGTGAGTAGAGTGAATCCAGTTGGTGCGATATCCGCTGATGCGATCCGCTGATGCCACCACACCGTGGTTTTTCCCTTCTGAACTGGCTTCACTTAATCTATACTCACTTTGAGTACATACAGTCACATGAAAATCATTCAATCAATTGATTAACCCAATAAATTAAATTGCCTGAAACTCAAACAATCCGCCACTCCTTAGACACATACAGGAACCATGTACTTTACATCCTCAGTGATTCTGGTCTGATGTGTAGAATTCCCTGGTAGCTAAACGGAGAGAGGTCAAGTAGTGCACTATATAGGGAATAGGGTGCCATTTGGGATGTAGTCAGTGTTTTACATACAGGAAATAGAGACATTCTACATAACAGCCTCATCTTCCGCTGTCTGCATAATGAGGTAAATAGCGGCGAGGTAGACGGTTATCGGGACTGTTTTGATTTTAGGCCACGCTTTCGGCACATTACAAAATCCCCTTTTCAATTTGTCGTCACCGAGCTTGAATGTGCTGTCTCGCTCTCCTGGCCTGGGCCTAAAATGACTTTTCTCCATCCCTGGAAATCAAGGGATACGTCCCAAATGGCCCTATGGGCCCTGGTCAAATAAGTGCACTATGTAGGGAATAGGGTGCCATTTGGGATGTATCCCTTGTTTGCCAGGGTTGGCAGGCGGACAAACCCATCATCAGGCTGAAATACGCTGTCGGTGATGATAGGCTAGAACAATTATGGCATCCTCCGTGTTGTAAATGGGCCTCTTCAGACTGACCTCTCAGAGAGGAGAGAGGAGAGGAGGGTGGTTTGGAGAGGAGGAGAGGAGGGGGGTTTGGAGAGAGGAGAGGAGGGGGGCTTGGAGAGAAGAGAGGAGGGGGGGCTTGTGGAGGAGGAGGTAGGTATTGGTAGATATTGCATAAGGCTGCTGGGCTGGCTAGTGCCCTCCAACCCCCTCCACCCTCCACCCCTCCACTTTGCATCTGCATGGAGAGCGGCTCCATTGTGCCTGGGCTAATTTCAAGTAATTAGACTCATTCTGCGGGGGTTAATCAAGGATGACTTACGCCGATTACAACCAGGGAGGATGAATCAGACGCAGCTGGCAGCCCGGAGCCTTGACACTACTACTGCCGGTGCTGGCAGACGTATCCTTCCACCCTGTGCCCTGATTCACTGTTGGGAGAGGCAGGATGATATAGTTATTACATATAATAATATAGATATAAAGATATATTTTTCATCTCTTGTAGTTCAATCTCAAACGTGGTTAGGACACATACATTTCCTAGATTTAATTGCCGCTAAGTGAACATAAAGGCAAAACACGTCGTTGCAAAGCTAAATCCTCCTACTTATTGACCTAAACTTCACCATGCCAAACAGTGTCTTTCGGCCCGGTGCTGTCGGTTGGGAGGAGGAAGCAGTGAGGATAGCTCCTACTGAAAGACATCGCTGGTCTCCATGCTGGGTAGTAGAACCTCCCCTCATAGCTCCTACTGAAAGACAACGCTGGTCTCCATGCTGGGTAGTAGAACCTCCCCTCATAGCTCCTACTGAAAGACAACGCTGGTCTCCATGCTGGGTAGTAGAACCTCCCCTCATAGCTCCTACTGAAAGACAACGCTGGTCTCCATGCTGGGTAGTAGAACCTCCCTCATAGCTCCTACTGAAAGACAACGCTGGTCTCCATGCTGGGTAGTAGAACCTCCCTCATCGCTCTACTGAGACAACGCTGGTCTCCATGCTGGGTAGTAGACCTCCCTCATAGCTCCTACTGAAAGACATCGCTGTCTCTATACTGGGTAGTAGAACCTCCCCTCATAGCTCCTACTGAAAGACAACGCTGGTCTCTATGCTGGGTAGTAGAACCTCCCCTCATAGCTCCTACTGAAAGACAACGCTGGTCTCTGTGCTGGGTAGTAGAACCTCCCTCATAGCTCCTACTGAAAGACAAGCGCTGGTCTCCATGCTGGGTCGTAGAACCTCCCCTCATAGCTCCTACTGAAGAGACAACGCTGGTCTCCATGCTGGGTAGTAGAACCTCCCCTCATAGCTCCTACTGAAAGACAACGCTGGTCTCCATGCTGGGTAGTAGAACCTCCCCTCATAGCTCCTACTGAAAGACATCGCTGGTCTCTGTGCTGAGTAGTAGAACCTCCCCTCATTCTCCTCCTCTCCTTTAAAGAGGCCAGCGCTGTCCATCCAGGAGGAACCCTTCACTGTACTGTACCTGAGCAAAGGCCTCTGGGACTACACTCATTATGGCTGGGCCCCACACAACAGACAGAGAGTAATGGGTCTGCTCTGGATGCTAATAGTGAGTGTGTGTGTGTGTGTGCCATATAATCTGCATGTTTGGTTTTGGATGTTCCATTACAAGTGGAATGGTATGGGCTATGTGGCTTCTTCAATAGAGCTCTTGGAGCGGTCTGATTGTCCCCAGACCAACAGACCAACTAACAGCTGTTTGCGTTCAATTATTCATTTATTACGACCAACCATCGAGGAAGCGGCATTTGCAAAGCGATGCATAGCTACTCCTATGTCTTTACTGCTCTACTTGGAACACCTTCATTCATTGATCCAGAGGGGGATTTTGTCCCAGTGGGGACGCTACAAAATGTCCTCTCATATCTTATGTGACTGCTGTTTGAATGCGTTGTCTGTCTGTCTATGGTTCCCCATGGTACCGTTAGCAGGAAGCTGCAGAAAGGCTATTAGGGAGGTAATTCTGCACATAGCTAGCTGGGAGAGAGAGAGATGGATTAGGTGGCCTCCATGAGCCGGAGACAGCAGAATTCTCCTTATACTCTTCTCCTTACACTCCAACATTTCTCCAGTGAGACGTCTAATCCACAGAACACTTAACAGGTACTGGAACACTAACAGAAGGACCCTCCCAATGATCACATGATATAGTCTCAACTATGGATCCTCCCAATGGTCACATGATATAGTCTCAACTATGGATCCTCCCAATGGTCACATGATATAGTCTCAACTATGGATCCTCCCAATGGTCACATGATATAGTCTCAACTATGGATCCTCCCAATGATCACATGATATAGTCTCAACTATGGCTCCTCCCAATGATCACATGATATAGTCTCAACTATGGATCCTCCCAATGATCACATGATATAGTCTCAACTATGGATCCTCCCAATGATCACATGATATAGTCTCAACTATGGATCCTCCCAATGATCACATGATATAGTCTCAACTATGGATCCTCCCAATGGTCACATGATATAGTCTCAACTATGGCTCCTCCCAATGATCACATGATATAGTTCTCAACTATGGATCCTCCCAATGATCACATGATATAGTCTCAACTATGGATCCTCCCAATGGTCACATGATATAGTCTCAACTATGGATCCTCCCAATGATCACATGATATAGTCTCAACCTTTTCTGCACTAACTGTATGCACACACACTGGACTCTACCCAAACACTGACACTCCAATACACTGCTGCTACTGTTTATTATCTATCCTGTTTGCTTAGTCACTTTACCTATATGTACAGTGCATAGCTAGATCAATTTCTATTTAACCTTTATTTTACTAGGCTAGTCAGTTAATGACAAATTCTTATTTACAATGACAGCCTACCCGCCAAACCCGGACGACGCTAAGCCAATTGTGCGCCGCCCTATGGGATCACGGCAGAATGTGTTACACCGGGATTGAACCAGGAATCTGTAGTGGCGCCTCTAGCACTGAGATGCAGTGCCTTAGACCGCAGCGCCACTCGGGTTTACCTCGTACCCCTGCACATCGACTCAGTACTGGTACTCTCTGTATATAGCCATGTTAATTTTACTCGTTTTCTACATTCATTATTCACTGTGTATATATTCCTTGTGTCACCATTTCTATTTTTTTATAGTATTTTTTATCTTTAACTCTGCGTTGTTGAAAAAGGACCTGGAACGAAACATTTCACTGTTAGTCAACAACTGTTGTCTACGAAGCATGTGACAAATAACATTTGATTTGACTATGGACCCTCCCAATGGTCACATGATATCTAATCTCAACTATGGACCCACCCAATGGTCACATGATATCTAGTTTCAACTATGGACCCTCCCATTGGTCACATGATATCTAGTCTCAACTATGGACCCTTCCAATGGTCACATGATATCAAGCCTTAACTATGGACCTTCACAATGGTCACATGATATCTAGTCTCAACTATGGACCCTCCCAATGTTCACATGATATCAAGCCTTAACTATGGACTGGGTGAGAACGCTGATGCTACCGGCATGTATTATACCATAGAGTGACTGACAGTTAGTGGATGAATACCAATCAAACCCGAGCCAGACACATGCTGTGGGGTGGTGCTGTTTAAGGCTGAGCCAGACACATAATGTGGGGTGGTGCTGTTTAAGGCTGAGCCAGACACGTGCTGTGAGGTGCTACTGTTTAAGGCTGAGCCAGACAAATGCTGTGGGGTGGTACTGTTTAAGGCTGAGCCAGACATGCTGTTGGGTGGTGCTGTTTAAGGCTGAGCCAGACACATGCTGTTGGGTGGTGCTGTTTAAGGCTGAGCCAGACACATGCTGTGGGGGTGGTGCTGTTTAAGGCTGAGCCAGACAAATGCTGTGGGGTGGTACTGTTTAAGGCTGAGCCAGACATGCTGTGGGGGTGGTGCTGTTTAAGGCTGAGCCAGACACATAATGTGGGGTGGTGCTGTTTAAGGCTGAGCCAGACACGTGCTGTGAGGTGGTGCTGTTTAAGGCTGAGCCAGACAAATGCTGTGGGGTGGTACTGTTTAAGGCTGAGCCAGACATGCTGTTGGGTGGTACTGTTTAGGCTGAGCCAGACACATGCTGTGAGGTGGTGCTGTTTAAGGCTGAGCCAGACACATGCTGTTGGGTGGTGCTGTTTAAGGCTGAGCCAGACACATGCTGTGGGGTGGTGCTGTTTAAGGCTGAGCCAGACACATGCTGTGGGGTGGTGCTGTTTGAGGCTGAGCCAGACACATGCTGTGGGGTGGTGCTGTTTAAGGCTGAGCCAGACATGCTGTGGGGTGGTGCTGTTTAAGGCTGAGCCAGACATGCTGTGGGGTGATGCTGTTTAAGGCTGAGCCAGACACATGCTGTGGGGTGGTGCTGTTTAAGGCTGAGCCAGACATGCTGTGGGGTGGTGCTGTTTAAGGCTGAGCCAGACATGCTGTGGGGTGGTGCTGTTTAAGGCTGAGCCAGACATCCTGTGGGGTGGTGCTGTTTAAGGCTGAGCCAGACACATGCTGTGGGGTGGTGCTGTTTAAGGCCGAGCCAGACATGCTGTCGGGGTGGTGCTGTTTCAGGCTGAGCCAACATGCTGTGTGGTGGTGCTGTTTAAGGCTGAGCCAGACACATGCTGTGAGGTGGTGCTGTTTTGGCTGAGCCAGACATGCTGTGGGTGGTGCTGTTTAAGGCTGAGCCAGACATGCTGTGGGGTGGTGCGGTTTTAAGGCTGAGCCAGACATGCTGTGGGGTGGTGCTGTTTCAGGCTGAGCCAGACATGCTGTGAGGTGGTGCTGTTTAAGGCTGAGCCAGGACATGCTGTGGGGTGGTGCTGTTTTAGGCTGAGCCAGACATGCTGTGGGTGGTGCTGTTTAGAGGCTGAGCCAGACTTGCTGTGGGGTGTGGTGCTGTTTAAGGCTCCCATGTGAATGTGAAAGAGGGAGAAATACAAAAAGCATGAATCTCCTCTGATTGCAGTTGTCTCTCAATGGTAATGTTTCTCCTCCATCACCGCTCTATCATGATGAATGGCACCCTATTCCCTACATAGTGCACTACTTTTTGACCAGGACCTACAGGGCTCTGGTCAAGGTAGTGCATTATGTAGGGAATAAGTCCATTTGGGACACAGAGCCAACTCTTGATTGGAACAAGAACCTCAATATGATTGCAGTCTCTTTATGCAAAGAAAAAAACTATCTAATTTACTTGGGATATCTACTCCATCTTCCATTTGGTAAAGTGGGAATTGTCCCAGCCCAGCCACCGTTGTAAATCTTGGGCAATTCCCCATTCTTTTAGTTGGCTCCCACCCCAGTGAAACGCCCCATCAGTGAGGTTGGGGTTCTGGTTATCTTCCCGGCATTCCTGATGGTGTGTGTGTATGTGGTGTGTGTATATGCTCATGTGTGTGTGCGTGCTTCCATGTGTGTGTGTGTGTGTGTGTGTGTGTGTGTGTGTGTGTGTGTGTGCGTGCGTGTGTGTGTGTGTGTGTGTGCGTGTGTGTTGGGCAGTGGTAATTACTTCTCACAGTGGTGGAGAACAGAGGAAGAGCTGGAGTCATGAATAACTGTCTTCTGCTGTCTATGGATACTACTCTGAGCTGCTCTCTTCCTGATCTAAGGGACTATAGCCCACACAGCAGTCAGACATTCCAGTAGGTCTGATACAGAGATATAGAAACAGCACCGATACTGATACAGAGATATAGAAACAGCACCGATACTGATACAGAGATATAGAAACACACCGATACTGATACAGAAATATGAAAACAGCACCGATACTGATACAGAGATATAGAAACAACACCGATACTGATACAGAGATATAGAAACAGCACCGATACTGATACAGCGATATAGAAACAGCACCGATGCTGATACGGAGATATAGAAACAGCACTGATACTGATACAGAGATATAGAAACAGCACCGATGCTGATACAGAGATATAGAAACAGCACCGATACTGATACAGAGATATAGAAGCAGCACCGATACTGATACAGAGATATAGAAACAGCACCGATACTGATACAGAGATATAGAAACAGCACCGATACTGATACAGAGATATAGAAACAGCACTGATACTGATACAGAAATATAGAAACAGCACCCGATACTGATACAGAGATATAGAAACAGCACCGATAATGATACAGAAATATAGAAACAGCACCGATGCTGATACAGAGATATGGAAAAAGCACCGATACTCATACAGAGGTAACAGTCAGTCTACAGTTTGTGATCAACTTTCCATTTGTTTTATACGGATGATATTAAGACAATGGTTTCTTGTCTTAGATGGAGAAGAGAGGAGGTAGAGGAGGAGAGGAGGAGGTAGAGGAGGAGAGGAGGAGGTAGAGGAGGAGAGGAGGGGAATGAATAAAAATACAAGAGAAGGAGAAGATAGAAAAGGAATGTGGGAGGTAGAGGGGGATAGCCCAGCTGGACTCCAGACTGACTGTGATTGGGGGAGGTGTGTGTGTGTGTGTGGGTCTGTGTCTGTGTCTGTGTGCTACTTCAGTAAAAGTCTAAAAGTATTTGGTTTTAAATATCAAAAGTAAATGTACTTGCTAAAATATACTTAAGTATCGAAAGTAAAGTAGAAATCATTTCAAATTCCTTAAATTAAGCAAAAGGCGGCACAATTTTCTTTCTTATATTTTTTACATTTACGGTAGCCTGAGGCACCCTCCCAACACTCAGACATAATTTACATCATTATCTCCTGAGTGGCGCGCGCTATGCACTGCATCTCAGTGCTAGAGGTGTCCTACAGACTGGCTGTGATTGGGAGTCCTATAGGGTGGCGCACAATTAGCCTAGCATCGTCCGGGTTTGGCGGGGTAGGCCCGTCATTGTAAATAAGAATTTGTTCTTAACTGACTTGCCTAGTTTAGTTATAAAAATAAACAACCAAAGCCTTTGTGTTTAGTGAGTCCACCAGATCAGAAGCAGTAGGGATGACCAGGGATGTTCTCTTGATAAGTGTTTAAATTGGACAATTTTCCTGTCCTGCTAAGCATTCAAAATATAACAAGTACTTTTGGTTGTCAGGGAAAATGTATGGAGTAAAAAAGTACATTATAGTATTTTAGAATGTAGTGAAGTAAAAGTAAGTTGTCAAAAATATCAATAGTAAAGTACTTAGTTACTTTCACTGTGTCTCTGTGTGTCTGTGTGTGTGTGTGTGTGTGTGTGTGTGTGTGTGTGTGTGTGTGTGTGTGTGTGTGTGTGTGTGTGTGTGTGTGTGTGCGCCTCTCACTGGCCCAGGAGCTCTAATTGATGATGTGGTGTATTTCAGACAGTCTCTGGCCCAGCTGGCATGGTGCCCATGGGTGGGCATGTGTGCATGATGTAAGTTGAGTTCTGTCAACTCCATAACACATGGGTATGATTACTGCTTTGAGAGAGTGGAGTGGAGCATCCCTGCAAACCAAATAGAGAATATATACTATTACAATAAAATAATAACTTTCTTTGTTGATCCCCTTCCATTCCCACCTGTACACTACCTTGATCCTCTTCCATTTCCAGGTGGTTCTTACATAGATTTCACTCTTGTGGCGCTCTCAATTTATTCACCAGCATCTTTTCATATGCTGAGTCTCATTCGTCTGATCTGCTCATGTTTTGCACGTGGTTACCACGGCCTTGATCCCAGTTTCTCCCATCCGTCTTACACTCCGTCGGATGATGCTGGAAGTCTGGTCATGTCCCATTTTCAATCCAACCGCCGTCCACACACACCTGCTGCAGACGCCACACACACACACACACACATGGATGGTAGCACTTACACACACACACACACACACACACACACACACACACACACACACACACACACACACACACACACACACACACACACACACACACACACACACACACACACACACACACACACACTCCTCCTACCCCCCCTCTTTTCCCCCTCTTCATCTCTCCCTCTGTTTAATAAAAAGCCAGCCGGTGGTCTCATCTCTCCTCTCAGCAGTGTCCTGGGGATGGAGTGAGATGACGGGAGCTTGTCAGAGTGCAATCTGGGGCCTTAGTCCTGGCTGGAAGTAAACAAACATGAGTGTTACACCGTGTGGCCAGGGATGTAAACATCTAACAACATGGAGATGTTACCACCCCCACCGTCGTAGCCAGGGATGTAAACATCTAACAGACATGAGAGTGTTATAATCTCCACCCGTCGTGGCCAGGGATGTAAACATCTAACAGACATGAGAGATGTTTGTAACCCCCACCGTCGTGGCCAGGGATGTAAACATCTAACAGACATGAGAGATGTTACCACCCCACCGTGTGGCCAGGATGTAAACATCTAACAGACATGAGAGATGTTATAACTCCCACTCGTGGCCAGGGATGTAAACATCTAACAGACATGAGAGATGTTATAACTCCACCGTCGTGGCCAGGGATGTAAACATCTAGCAGACATGAGAGATGTTACCACCCCACCGTCGTGGCCAGGGATGTAAACATCTAACAGACATGAGAGATGTTACCACCCCCACCATCGTGGCAGGATGTAAACATCTAACAACATGAGAGATGTTGTAACCCCACCGCCGTGGCCAAGGGATGTAACATCTAACAGACATGAGAGATGTTACCACCCCACCGTCGTAGCCAGGGATGTAAACATCTAACAGACATGAGAGATGTTGTAACCCCACCGTCGTGGCCAGGGATGTAAACATCTAACAGACATGAGAGATGTTGTAACCCCACCGTCGTGGCCAGGGATGTAAACATCTAACAGACATGAGAATGTTACCACCCCACCGTCGTGGCAGGGATGTAAACATCTAACAGGCGTGAGAGATGTTATAACTCCACCGTCGTGGCCAGGGATATAAACATCTAACAGACATGAGAGATGTTACCACCCCACCGTCGTAGCCAGGGATGTAAACATCTAACAACATGAGAGATGTTGTAACCCCGTCGTGGCCAGGGATGTAAACATCTAGCAGACATGAGAGATGTTGTAACTCCACCTCGTGGCCAGGGATGTAAACATCTAACAGACATGAGGATGTTGTAACCCCACCATCGTGGCCAGGGATGTAAACATCTAACAGACATGAGAGATGTTGTAACTCCACCGTCGTAGCCAGGGATGTAAACATCTAACAGACATGAGAGATGTTGTAACCCACCGTGTGGCCAGGATTAAACATCTAACAACATGAGAGATGTTATAACTCCACCGTCGTAGCCAGGGATGTAAACATCTAACAGACATGAGAGATGTTGTAACCCCACTGTCGTGGCCAGGGATGTAAACATCTAACAGACATGAGAGATGTTACCACCCCCACCGTCGTGGCCAGGGATTAAACATCTAACAGACATGAGAGATGTTGTTAACCCCACCCCGTCATGGCCAGGGATGCAAACATCTAACAGACATGAGAGATGTTGTAACTCCACCGTCGTGGCCAGGGATGTAAACATCTAACAGACATGAGAGGTGTTACCACCCCCACCGTCGTGGCCAGGGATGTAAACATCTAACAGACATGAAGATGTTGTAACCCCCACCATCGTGGCCAGGGATGTAAGCATCTAACAGACATGAGAGATGTTATAACTCCCACCCGTCGTAGCCAGGGATGTGAACATCTAACAGACATGAGAGATGTTATAACTCCACCGTTGTGGCCAGGGTGTAAACATCTAACAGACATGAGAGATGTTGTAACCCCACCATCGTAGCCAGGGATGTAAACATCTAACAGACATGAAGATGTTGTTAACCCCACCGTCAGTGGCCAGGATGTAAACATCTAGCGACATGAGAGATGTTATAACTCCCCGTCGTGGCCAGGGATGTAAACATCTAACAGACATGAGAGATGTTGTAACCCCACCGTCGTGGCCAGGGATGTAAACATCTAACAACATGAGAGATGTTATAACTCCCACCCGTCGTGGCCAGGGATGTAAACATCTAACAGACATGAGAGATGTTACCACCCCCACCGTGGTGGCCAGGGATGTAAACATCTAACAGACTGAGAGATGTTGTAACCCCACCCGTCAGTAGCCGGGGATGTAAACATCTAACAGACATGAGAGATGTTGTAACTCCACCGTCTGTCCAGGGATATAAACATCTAACAGACATGAGATATGTTGTAACCCCACCCGTCGTGGCCAGGGATGTAAACATCTAACAGACATGAGAGATGTTGTAACTCCACCGTCGTGGCCAGGGATATAAACATCTAACAGACATGAGAGATGTTGTAAACCCCACGTCGTGGCCAGGGATGTAAACATCTAACAGACATGAGAAATATTACCACCCCACCGTCGTGGCCAGGGATGTAAACATCTAACAACATGCAGAATGTTGTAACCCCACGTCGTGCCGCGCGGCCGAGAGGAGATGAGAGACAGCTGTCTGTGTTTACCTGTCTATCTGTGTCTAAGGCAGAGGTGAACACACAACACACACACACACACACACACACACACACACACACACACACACACACACACACACACACACAGATAGCATTCACAACAACCCGATAGCCATCGCTCCTTCACAGTCAGACATCGGCCTCACACTTTCATATAGGTGGATGGTTGTTGGTATTGTTTGGCCAGACGGTGCAGTGCTGTGATGACTTTCCTGATAAGGATCAGATGCTCTTGTAATATGATCAACCCTCTTTCTATTTAGCTCCGGGGTGAGTTTCCCCTAGGTACAGAGCTAGGATCAGCTTGCCCTCCTCCAATCCTAACCTCAATCGTTAGTGGGGGAAATGCAAAACTGACCCAAGATCAGTGTCTAGGGACAACTTCACCCCTACACTGTCTAAGCGGTCCCACCACAGTATGAGTGGTGGGGATATTCAACAAGCAATGTCATAGTGGTTTCTTAGGGATGGAATTGTAATAAGCTTTCATCTGCTTCGATAAGTGCATGGAGGAATGGAAGGGATGAGATAACTGGTGTGTTTGGTCTCAATGTTTAGATAAAATGTTGATATTTGTGACTGAATTGTCTGTCCAATTCAGGTTGTTGATGCCACACAGCCTACAGTGTCACCCTAGCAAACCACAGAGTTCCCCTGTTGATCTGACATCTGACCTGATTCCTATTGGCCACTCAAAGCTAGAGATATAATTTGCTGTTTTACTCTCTGCAGGCAGTTACAAACAAGGAAGCAAACAACATTGATTCTATGATCTGCCCAGTCAGAGAAAGCCCATGTGTGTGTGTGTGTGTGTGTGTGTGTGTGTGTGTGTGGTGTGTGTGTGTGTGTGTGTGTGTTGTCTCTATGTCCTACTGGTATCAAATAAACAACACTAGATCACCTGTGGAGAGGAGGCTGGCTAACGGCAGTCTGTCGTCCATACGAGCCAGAACCAGTCTGTTGAAACAAACACGGCCCCAGGTCTGTTTCACAGCAAAACAACAGGGGCTCTCGCTGGTGGTGCAACAGTCCCCATGGGATACAGGAGAAAGGGAGTGAAAGTGTGTGTTTGTTGGGGAGGAGAGTGTGTATGCATGTGTGTATGGAAGAGATTTTGTGTGTGGGTGTGCGCGTGAATGCAGTGTGTGTGTGCATCCCTCTATTTGTGAGTTCAAGATATGCCATCCAAGACTAACAAGCAAGCAGCATTACCCACCCAGCATGTGGGTCACAGTGTTAGATATACGATCCCTGTTAACAGCAGTCTATGGGTCGTGTTGCATCACTGATCCCTGTGATCCCTGTTCAGCAGTCTATGGGTCAGTGATAACATCATGATCCATGTGATCTGTTAACAGCAGTCTATGGGTCAGTGTTAGACATCATGATCCCTGTTAACAGCAGTCTATGGGTCAGTGTTGGACATCATGATCCCTGTTAGCAGCAATCTCTTGGGTCCGTGTTAACAGCAGTCTATGGGTCAGTGTTAACAGCAGTCTATGGGTCAGTGTTAACAGCAGTCTATGGGTCAGTGTTAACAGCAGTCTATAGGTCAGTGTCAGACATCCTGATCCATGTGATCCCTGTTAACAGTAGTCTATGGGTCAGGGTGAACAGCAATCTATGGGTCTGTGTTAACAACAGTCTATGGGTCAGTGTTAACAGCAGTCTATGGGTCCAGTGTTAACAGTAGTCTAAGGGTCAGTGTTAACAGCGTCTTGGGTCAGTGTAAACGCAGTCTATGGGTCGGTATTAACAGTAGTCTATGGGTCAGTGTTAACAGCAGTCTGTGGGTCGGTGTCAACAGCAGTCTATGTGTCAGTGTTAGCAGCAGTCTATGGGTCAGTGTTAGACATCATGATCCATGTGATCCCTGTTAACAGCAGTCTATGGGTCAGGTTAACATCATCCCTGTGATCCCTGTTAACAGCAGACTATGGGTCAGTGTTAGACATCATGATCCATGTGATCCCTGTTAACAGCAGTCTATGGGTCAGTGTTAGACATCATGATCCCTGTGATCCCTGTTAACAGCAGACTATGGGTCAGTGTTAGACATCATGATCCATGTGATCCCTGTTAACAGCAGTCTATGGGTCAGTGTTAGACATCATGATCCCTGTGATCCCTGTTAACAGCGTCTATGGGTCAGTGTTAGACATCATGATCCATGTGATCCCTGTTAACAGCAGTCTAAGGTCCGTGTTAGACATCATGATCCCTGTTAACGAAGTCTATGGGTCCAGTGTTGGACATCATGATCCCTGTTAACAGCAATCTATGGGTCAGTGTTAACAGCAGTCTATGGGTCAGTGTTAACAGCCAGTCTATGGGTCAGTGTTAACAGCAGTCTATGGGTCAGTGTTAACAGCAGTCTATAGGTCAGGTCCAGACATCATGATCATGTGATCCCTGTTAACAGCAGTCTCTGGGTCAGTGTTATATATCATGATCCCTATTAACAGCAGTCTATCGGTCAGTGTTGGACATCCATGATCCCTGCGATCCCTGTAAACAGCAGTCTATGGGTCAGTGATAGACATCATGATCCATGTGATCCCTGTTAACAGCAGTCTATGGGTCAGTGTTAACATCATGATCCCTGGTACCGGCAGTCTATGGGTCAGTGTTGGACATCATGATCCCTGTTAACAGCCAATCTATGGGTCAGTGTTAACGGCAGTCTGTGGGTCAGTGTTAACAGCAGTCTATGGGTCAGTGTTACCAGTAGTCTATGGGTCAGTGTTAACAGCAGTCTATGGGTCAGTGTCACATCATGATCCATGCGATCCCTGTTAACAGTAGTCTATGGGTCAGGGTGAACAGCAATCTATGGGTCTGTGTTAACAACAGTCTATGGGTCAGTGTTAACAGCAGTCTATGGGTCAGTGTTAACAGTAGTCTAAGGGTCAGTGTTAACAGCAGTCTATGGGTCAGTGTAAGCAGCAGTCTATGGGTCAGTATTAGCGGTAGTCTATGGGTCAGTGTTAACGGCAGTCTATGGGTCAGTGTTAACAGCAGCCTATGTGTCAGTGTTAACAACAGTCTATGGGTCAGTGTTAGACATCATGATCCATGTGATCCTGTTAACAGCAGTCTATGGGTCAGTGTTGGACATCATGGTCCCTGTGATCCCTGTTAACAGCAGTCTATGGGTCAGTGTTGGACATCATGATCCATGTGATCCCTGTTAACAGCAGTCTATGGGTCAGTTAACATCATATCCCTGTGATCCCTGTTAACAGCAGTCTATGGGTCAGTGTTGGACATCATGATCCATGTGATCCCTGTTAACAGCAGTCTAGGGTTCAGTGTTGGCATCATGATCCCTGTAACAGCAGTCTATGGGTCAGTGTTGGACATCATGATCCCTGTTAACAGCAATCTCTGGGTCAGCGTTAACAGCAGTCTATGGGTCAGTGTTAACAGCAGTCTATGGGTCAGTGTTAACAGCAGTCTATGGGTCAGTGTTAACGGCAGTCTATAGGTCAGTGTCCAGACATCATGATCCATGTGATCCCTGTTAACAGCAGTCTATGGGTCGGTGTTATATATCCATCATCCCTATTAACAGCAGTCTATGGGTCAGTGTTAACATCATGATCCCTGTGATCCCTGTTAACAATAGTCTATGGGTCAGGGTGAACAGCAATATATGGGTCAGTGTTACGCGCTATGGGTCAGTGTTAGCAGCAGTCTAGTCAGTGTCAACATCATGATCCATGTGATACCTGTTAACAATAGTCTATGGGTCAGGGTGACAGCAATCTATGGGTCAGTGTTAACAGCAGTCTATGGGTCAATGTTAACAGTAGTATATGGGTCAGTGTTACGAAGTCTCTGTGTCAGTGTTAACAGCGGTCTTGGGTCAGTGTTAAGCAGTCTAGGGTCAGTGTTAACGGTTGTCTATGTCGTGTTAACAGCAGTCTATGGGTCAGTGTTAGCAGCAGTCTATGCGGTCAGTGTTAACAGCAGTCTATTGGTCAGTGTTAACGGCAGTCTGTGGGTCAGTGTTAACGGTAGTCTATGGGTCAGTGTTAACAGCAGTCTATGGGTCAGTGTTAACGGCAGTCTATGGATCGGTGTTAACAGCGGTCTATGGCTCAGTGTTAACAGTAGTCTATGGGTCAGTGTTAACAGCAGTCTATGGGTCAGTGTTAACAGCAGTCTATGGGTCAGTGTTAACAGCAGTCTATGGGTCAGTGTTAACAGCATCTTGGGTCAGTGTTAACAGATGTCAATGGGTAGTATTAACAGCAGTCTATGGGTCAGTGTTAACGGTAGTCTATGGGTAAGTTTTAACAGCAGTTTATGGGTCAGTTTTAACGGCAGTCTATGGGTCAGTGTTAACGGTAGTCTATGGGTCAGTGTTAACGGCAGTCTATGGGTCAGTGTTAACAGCGGTCTATGGTTCAGTGTTAACAGCAGTCTATGGGTCAGTGTTAACAGCAGTCTATCGGTCAGTGTTAACAGCAGTCTATGGGTCAGTATTAACGCAGTCTTGGGTCAGTGTTAACAGTAGTCTATGGGTCAGTGTTAACAGCAGTCTTGGGTCAGTGTTAACAGCAGTCTATGGGTCAGTGTTAACAGCAGTCATGGGTCAGTGTTAACAGTAGTATATGGGTCAGTGTTAACAGCAGTCTATGGGTCAGTGTTAACAGCAGTCTATGGGTCAGTGTTAACGGCAGTCTATGGGTCAGTGTTAACGGCAGTCTATGAGGTCAGTGTTAACAGATGTCTATGGGTCAGTGTTAACAGATGTCCAATGGGTCAGTATTAACAGCAGTCTATGGGTCAGTGTTAACAGTAGTCTATGGGTCAGTGTTAACAGCAGTTTATGGGTCAGTTTTAACAGCAGTCTGGGTCAGTGTTAACAGCAGTCTATGGGTCATTGTTAACAGCAGTCTATGGGTCAGTGTTAACGGCAGTCTATGGGTCAGTGTTAACGGCAGTCTGTGAGGTCAGTGTTAAAAAGATGTCTATGGGTCAGTGTTAACAGATGTCAATGGGTCAGTATTAACAGCAGTCTATGGGTCAGTGTTAACAATAGTCTGTGGGTCAGTGTTAACAGCAGTCTGTGGGTCAGTGTTAACAGTAGTCTGTGGGTCAGTGTTAACAGCAGTCTATGGGTCAGTGTTAACCGCAGTCTATGGGTCAGTGTTACGGCAGTCTGTGGCTCAGTGTTAACAGTAGTCTGTGGGTCAGTGTTAACAGCAGTCTATGGGTCAGTGTTAACAGCAGTCTATGGGTCAGTGTTAGCAGCAGTCTATGGGTCAGTGTTAACAGCAATCTATGCGGTCAGTGTTAACAGATGTCAATGGGTCAGTATTAACAGCAGTCTATGGGTCAGTGTTAACAGTAGTCTATGGGTAAGTGTTAACAGCAGTTTATGGGTCAGTTTTAACGGCAGTCTATGGGTCGTGTTAACGGTAGTCTGTGGGTGAGTGTTAACAGCAGTCTCTGGGTCAGTGTTAACAGCAGTCTATGGTTCAGTGTTAACAGCAGTCTATGGGTCAGTGTTAACAGCAGTCTATCGGTCAATGTTCACAGCAGTCTATGGGTCAGTGTTAACAGCAGTCTTTGGGTCAGTGTTAACAGTAGTCTATGGGTCAGTGTTAACAGCAGTCTATGGGTCAGTGTTAGCAGCGGTCTATGGGTCAGTGTTAACAGCAGTCTATGGGTCAGTGTTAACAGTTATGTGGGTCAGTGTTAACAGCAGTCTGGGTCAGTGTTAACAGCAGTCTCTGGTCCAGTGTTAACAGCAGTCTGTGGGTCAGTGTTAACAGCAGTCTATGGGTCAGTGTTAACAGATGTCTATGGGTCAGTGTTAACAGATGTCAATGGGTCAGTATTAACGGCAGTCTATGGGTCAGTGTTAACAGTAGTCTATGGGTCAGTGTTAACGGCAGTTTATGGATCAGTTTTAACAGCAGTCTATGGGTCAGTGTTAACAGCAGTCTATGGGTCAGTGTTAACAGCAGTCTATGGGTCAGTGTTACAGTAGTCTATGGGTCAGTGTTAACAGCAGTCTATGGGTCAGTGTTAAAGCAGTCTATGGGTCAGTGTTAACAGCAGTCTCTGGCTCAGTGTTAACAGTAGTCTATGGGTCAGTGTTAACAGCAGTCTCTGGGTCAGTGTTAACGCAGTCTATGGGTCAGTGTTAACAGCAGTCTATGGGTCAGTGTTAACAGCAGTCTATGGGTCAGTGTTAACAGGTGTCAATGGGTCAGTATTAACAGCAGTCTATGGGTCAGTGTTAACAGTAGTCTATGGGTAAGTGTTAACCGCAGTTTATCGGGTCAGTTTTAACAGCAGTCTATGGGTCAGTGTTAACAGCACTCTATGGGTCAGTGTTAACGGTAGTCTATGGGTCAGTGTTATTGGCAGTCTATGGGTCAGTGTTAGCGGCAGTCTATGGTTCGTGTTAACGGCAGTCTATGGGTCAGTGGTAACGGCAGTCTTGGGTCAGTGTTAACAGCAGTCTATGGGTCAGTGTTAACAGTAGATATGGGTCAGTGTTAACAGCAGTCTATGGGTCAGTGTTAACAGCAGTCTATGGGTCAGTGTTAACAGCAGTCTTGGGTCAGTGTTAACAGCAGTCTATGAGGTCAGTGTTAACAGATGTCTATGGGTCAGTGTTAACAGATGTCAATGGGTCAGTATTAACAGCAGTCTGTGGGTCAGTGTTAACAGTAGTATATGGGTCAGTGTTAACGGCAGTCTATCGGTCAATGTTAACAGCAGTCTATGGGTCAGTGTTAACAGCAGTCTATGGGTCAGTGTTAACAGCAGTCTGAGGGTCAGTGTTAACAGCTGTCTATGGGTCCCAGTGTTAACAGCAGTCTATGGGTCAGTGTTAGACATCATGATCTCTGTGATCCCTGTTAACAGCAGTCTGTGGGTCAGTGTTAGACATCATGATCCATGTGACCCCTGTTAACAGCAGTCTATGGGTCAGTGTTACATTTACATTTTTAGTCATTTAGCAGACGCTCTTATCCAGAAGCGACTTACAGTAAGTGATTGCATACATTTTCATACTGCAGTCTATGGGTCAGTGTTAACAGCAGTCTATGGGTTAGTGTTAACAGTAGTCTTTGGGTTAGTGTTAACAGCAATCTATTGGTCAGTGTTACAGCGGTCTATAGGTTAGACATCATGATCCCTGTGATCCCTGTTAACAGCAGTCTATGGGTCAGTGTTAACATCATGATCCCTGTGATCCCTGGTAACAACAGTCTATGGGTCAGTGTTAGACATCATGAGCCATGTGATCCCTGTTAACAGCAGTCTATGGGTCAGTGTTAGACATCATATTCCATGTAATCCCTAAAAAACAGCAGTCTATGGGTCAGTGTTAGACATCATGATCCATGTCATCCCTGTTAACAGCAGTCTATGGGTCAGTGTTAGACATCATGATCCCTGTTTACAGAAGTCTATGGGTCAGTGTTAGACATCGATCCCTGTTAACAGCAGCCTATGGGTCAGTGTTAACAGCAGTCTGTGGGTCAGTGTTAACAGCAGTCTATCGGTCAGTGGTAACAATAGTCTATGGGTCAGTGTTAACAGCAGTCTATGGGTCAGTGTTAACAGCAGTCTATGGGTCAGTGTTAACAGCAGTCTATGGGTCAGTGTTAACAGCAGTCTATCGGTCAGTGTTAACCCAGTAGTCTATGGGTCAGTGTTAACAGCAGTCTATGGGTCAGTGTTAACAGCAGTCTATGGGTCCGTGTTAACAGCATCTATGGTCCAGTGTTAACAGCAGTCTATCGGTCAATGTTAACAGCAGTCTATGGGTCAGTGTTAACAGCAGTCTATGGGTCAGTGTTAACAGTAGTCTATGGCTCAGTGTTAACAGCAGTCTATGGGTCAGTGTTAACAGCAGTCTATGGGTCAGTGTTAGCAGCAGTCTATGGCTCAGTGTTAACAGTAGTCTATGGGTCAGTGTTAACAGCAGTCTATGGGTCAGTGTTAACAGCAGTCTGTGGGTCAGTGTTAACAGCAGTCTATGGGTCAGTGTTAACAGTGTCTATGGGTCCGTGTTAACAGATGTCAAGTGGTCAGTATTAACAGCAGTCTATGGGTCAGTGTTAACAGTAGTCTATGGGTCAGTGTTAACAGCAGTTTATGGGTCAGTTTTACAGCAGTCTTTGGGTCAGTGTTAACGGCACTCTATGGGTCAGTGTTAACAGTAGTCTATGGGTCAGTGTTAACAGCAGTCTATGGGTCAGTGTTAAAAGGAGTCTATGGGTCAGTGTTAACGGCAGTCTATGGGTCAGTGTTAACAGCAGTCTATCGGTCAATGTTAACAGCAGTCTATGGGTCAGTGTTAACAGCAGTCTATGGGTCAGTGTTAACAGTAGTCTATGGGTCAGTGTTAACAGCAGTCTATGGGTCAGTGTTAACAGCAGTCTATGGGTCAGTGTTATCAGCAGTCTATGGTCAGTGTTAACGGTAGTCTATGGGTCAGTGTTAACAGCATTCTATGGTCAGTGTTAACAGCAGTCTATGGGTCAGTGTTAACAGCAGTCTATGGGTCAGTGTTAACAGCAGTCTTGAGGTCAGTGTTAACAGATGTCTATGGGTCAGTGTTAACAGATGTCAATGGGTCAGTATTAACAGCGGTCTATGGGTCAGTGTTAACAGCAGTCTATCGGTCAATGTTAACAGCAGTCTGTGGGTCAGTGTTAAAGCAGTCTATGGGTCAGTGTTAACAGCAGTCTAAGGGTCAGTGTTAACAGCAGTCTATGGGTCAGTGTTAACAGCAGTCTATGGGTCAGTGTTAGACATCATGTCCATGTGATCCCTGTTAACAGCAGTATATGGGTCAGTGTTAGACATCATGATCCATGTGATCCCTGTTAACAGCAGTCTATGGGTCAGTGTTACATTTACATTTTAGTCATTTAGCAGACGCTCTTATCCAGGCGACTTACAGTAAGTGATTGCATACATTTTCCATACTGCAGTCTATGGGTCAGTGTTAACAGCAGTCTATGGGTTAGTGTTAACAGTAGTCTTTGGGTTAGTGTTAACAGCAATCTATTGGTCAGTGTTAACAGATGTCTATGGATCAGTGTTAACAGATGTCAATGGGTCAGTATTAACAGCAGTCTATGGGTCAGTGTTAACGGCAGTCTATGGGTCAGTGTTAACAGCAGTCTAAGGGTCAGTGTTAACAGAGTCTATGGGTCAGTGTTAACAGCAGTCTATGGGTCAGTGTTAGACATCATGATCTCTGTGATCCCTGTTAACAGCAGTATATGGGTCAGTGTTAAACATCATGATCCATGTGATCTTTGTTAACAGCAGTCTATGGGTCAGTGTTAGACATCATGATCCATGTGATCCCTGTTAACAGCAGTATATGGGTCAGTGTTAGACATCATGATCCATCTGACCCCTGTTAACAGCAGTCTATGGGTCAGTGTTACATTTACATTTTAGTCATTTAGCAGACGCTCTTATCCAGAGCGACTTACAGTAAGTGATTGCATACATTTTCATACTGCAGTCTATGGGTCAGTGTTAACAGCAGTCTATGGGTTAGTGTTAACAGTAGTCTTTGGGTTAGTGTTAACAGCAATCTATTGGTCAGTGTTAACAGCGGTCTATGGGTTAAACATCATGATCCCTGTGATCCCTGTTAACACCTTTTTATGGGTCAGTGTTAGACATCATGATCCCTGTGATCCCTGTTAACAGCAGTCTATGGGTCAGTGTTAGACATCATGAGCCATGTGATCCCTGTTAACAGCAGTCTATGGGTCAGTGTTAGACATCATATTCCATGTAATCCCTAAAAAACAGCAGTCTATGGATCAGTGTTGACATCATATTCCATGTAATCCCTGTTAACACCAGTCTATGGGTCAGTGTTAGACATCATGATCCATGTGATCTCTGTTAACGGCAGTCTATGAGGTCAGTGTTAGACATCATGATCCCTGTTTACGAAGTCTATGGGTCAGTGTTAGACATCATGATCCCTGTTAACAGCAGCCTATGGGTCAGTGTTAACAGCAGTCTGTGGGTCAGTGTTAACAGCAGTCTATCGGTCAGTGTTAACAGTAGTCTATGGGTCAGTGTTAACAGCAGTCTATGGGTCAGTGTTAACAGCAGTCTATGGGTCAGTGTTAACAGCAGTCTATGGGTCAGTGTTAACAGCAGTCTATCGGTCAATGTTAACAGCAGTCTATGGGTCAGTGTTAACAGCAGTCTATGGGTCAGTGTTAACAGTAGTCTATGGCTCAGTGTTAACAGCAGTCTATGGGTCAGTGTTAACAGCAGTCTATGGTTCAGTGTTAACAGCAGTCTATGGCTCAGTGTTAACAGTAGTCTATGGGTCAGTGTTAACAGCAGTCTATGGGTCAGTGTTAACAGCAGTCTATGGGTCAGTGTTAACAGCAGTCTATGGGTCAGTGTTAACCCAGTGTCTATGGGTCAGTGTTAACAGATGTCAATGGGTCAGTATTAACAGCAGTCTATGGGTCAGTGTTAACAGTAGTCTATGGGTCAGTGTTAACAGCAGTTTATGGGTCAGTTTTAACAGCAGTCTATGGGTCAGTGTTAACAGCACTCTATGGGTCAGTGTTAACAGTAGTCTATGGGTCAGTGTTAACAGCAGTCTATGGGTCAGTGTTAACAGCAGTCTATGGGTCAGTGTTAACAGCAGTCTATGGGTCAGTGTTAACAGCAGTCTATCGGTCAATGTTAACAGCAGTCTATGGGTCAGTGTTAACAGCAGTCTATGGGTCAGTGTTAACAGTAGTCTATGGGTCAGTGTTAACAGCAGTCTATGGGTCAGTGTTAACAGCAGTCTATGGGTCAGTGTTAACAGCAGTCTATGGGTCAGTGTTAACAGTAGTCTATGGGTCAGTGTTAACAGCATTCTATGGGTCAGTGTTAACAGCAGTCTATGGGTCAGTGTTAACAGCAGTCTATGGGTCAGTGTTAACAGCAGTCTATGAGGTCAGTGTTAACAGATGTCTATGGGTCAGTGTTAACAGATGTCAATGGGTCAGTATTAACAGCGGTCTATGGGTCAGTGTTAACAGCAGTCTATCGGTCAATGTTAACAGCAGTCTATGGGTCAGTGTTAACAGCAGTCTATGGGTCAGTGTTAACAGCAGTCTAAGGGTCAGTGTTAACAGCAGTCTATGGGTCAGTGTTAACAGCAGTCTATGGGTCAGTGTTAGACATCATGATCTCTGTGATCCCTGTTAACAGCAGTCTATGGGTCAGTGTTAGACATCATGATCCATGTGATCCCTGTTAACAGCAGTCTATGGGTCAGTGTTAGACATCCTGATCCATGTGATCCCTGTTAACATGCGTATATGGGTCAGTGTTAGACATCATGATCCATGTGATCCCTGTTAACAGCAGTCTATGGGTCAGTGTTACATTTACATTTTAGTCATTTAGCAGACGCTCTTATCCAGAGCGACTTACAGTAAGTGATTGCATACATTTTTCATACTGCAGTCTATGGGTCAGTGTTAACAGCAGTCTATGGGTTAGTGTTAACAGTAGTCTTTGGGTTAGTGTTAACAGCAATCTATTGGTCAGTGTTAACAGCGGTCTATAGGTTAGACATCATGATCCCTGTGATCCCTGTTAACAGCAGTCTATGGGTCAGTGTTAGACATCATGATCCCTGTGATCCCTGTTAACAGCAGTCTATGGGTCAGTGTTAGACATCATGAGCCATGTGATCCCTGTTAACAGCAGTCTATGGGTCAGTGTTAGACATCATATTCCATGTAATCCCTAAAAAACAGCAGTCTATGGGTCAGTGTTCGACATCATATTCCATGTAATCCCTGTTAACACCAGTCTATGGGTCAGTGTTAGACATCATGATCCATGTGATCCCTGTTAACAGCAGTCTATTGGTCAGTGTTAGACATCATGATCCCTGTTTACAGAAGTCTATGGGTCAGTGTTAGACATCATGATCCCTGTTAACCAGCAGCCTATGGGTCGAGTGTTAACAGCAGTCTTGGGTCAGTGTTAACAGCAGTCTATGGGTCAGTGTTAACAGTAGTCTATGGGTCAGTGTTAACAGCAGTCTATGGGTCAGTGTTAACAGCAGTCTATGGGTCAGTGTTAACAGCAGTCTATGGGTCAGTGTTAACAGCAGTCTATGGGTCAGTGTCAGACATCATGATCCATGTGATCCCTGTTAACATTAGTCTATGGGTCAGGGTGAACAGCAATCTGTGCGTCAGTGTTAATAGCGTCTATGGGTCAGTGTTAACGGTAGTCTATGGGTCAGTGTTAACAGAAGTCTATGGGTCAGTGTTAACAGCGGTCTATAGGTCAGTGTTAACAGCAGTCTAAGGGGTCAGTGTTAGACATCATGATCCCTGTTAATAGCAGTCTATGGGTCAGTGTTAACAGCAGTCTATGGGTTAGTGTTAACAGTAGTCTTTGGGTTAGTGTTAGCAGCAATCTATTGGTCAGTGTTAACAGCGGTCTATAGGTTAGACATCATGATCCCTGTGATCCCTGTTAACAGCAGTCTATGGGTCAGTGTTGGACATCATGATCCCTGTGATCCCTGTTAACAGCAGTCTCTGGGTCAGTGTTAACAGCAGCCTATGGGTCAGTGTTAACAGCAGTCTGTGGGTCAGTGTTAACAGCATTCTATGGGTCAGTGTTAACAGCAGTCTATGGGTCAGTGTAAACAGCCGTCTATGTCATCGTCTCAGTGGAGGCAAATCAAAGCCACTGGCTTGTTATCAGACTTCATATATGGCTGGAGATCAGTGGTCACTGACAGTATCTCCGTGGTCAGTCTGTAATGTCATAAAGACAGTACTCAGTGGGAGACAGCTCACTGACAGTATCTCAGTGGTCAGTCTGTAATGTTATAAAGACAGTACTCAGTGGGAGACAGCTCACTGACAGTATCTCAGTGGTCAGTCTGTAATGTTATAAAGACAGTACTCAGTGGGAGACAGCTCACTGACAGTATCTCAGTGGTCAGTCTGTAATGTTATAAAGACAGTACTCAGTGGGAGACAGCTCACTGACAGTATCTCAGTGGTCAGTCTGTAATGTTATAAAGACAGTACTCAGTGGGGAGGCAGCTCACTGACAGTATCTCAGTGGTCAGTCTGTAATGTTATAAAGACAGTACTCAGTGGGAGACAGCTCACTGACAGTATCTCAGTGGTCAGTCTGTAATGTTATAAAGACAGTACTCAGTGGGAGGCAGCTCACTGACAGTATCTCAGTGGTCAGTCTGTAATGTTATAAAGACAGTACTCAGTGGGGAGGCAGCTCACTGACAGTATCTCAGTGGTCAGTCTGTAATGTTATAAAGACAGTACTCAGTGGGAGGCAGCTCACTGACAGTATCTCAGTGGTCAGTCTGTAATGTTATAAAGACAGTACTCAGTGGGAGCTTACTGACAGTGGGTCATACATGAGCCTTTGGCATGCACAAACGCACACATACACACACACACAAACACACACACACACACACACACACACACACAATCACCTCATTAAAAGGACCATTCCCATTGCTCCCACTGCTAGGCAGGTAACCAATCATATAGCCCTGTGACCAGTGGGGTATCATGACAAACGGCTGTGAGCACTCCTCCATGTTTCATCCTGTTTCTCTGCTAGGATGGGAAGATTGAGGATCACTAAGGCAACGTCCCAAATGGCACCCTATTCCCTTTATAGTGCACTACGTTTGACCAGAGTCCTATGGGCACTATAAAGCGAATAGGGTGCGATTTGGGTTACAGCCAAAGCCTTACGTTAGGGAGAACACAGCAGCGAGGTATCAATAATTCAACTCCTGTTGCCATAGTCGTGCAGGGACTCTTCATCAATGACTGTCTGATCATCCCTGGTGGTGGGATGTACATGTGCTACCGTCAGACAGAAATCAGTGGTTTCCAGTCTTGCAATGGTGAAAGCATTAGCCTGGTCTGTAGGTGTGTTTCAGCGGCAGACATTTACATTACATTTTAGTCATTTAGCAGACGCTCTTCTCCAGAGCGACTTACAGGAGCAATTATAGTTAAGTGCCTTGCTCAAGGGCACATCGACAGATTTTTCACCTAGTCGGCTCGGGGATTAGAACCAGCGACCTTTCGGTTACTGGCACAACGCTCTTAACCACTAAGCTACCTGCCGCCCGGACAGACAGATGGAAAAGACGGCCAGACAGACAGACATATAGTGTAAGTAAGGAATATCCATATTGTGCATGCTGAGGCAGAATAAACATATTACATGTATTTATCTATACACTGACCCTCATGTTCCTCTCTACCTTAACAATACACTGACCCTCATGTTCTCTCTACCTTAACAATACACTGACCCTCATGTTCTCTCTACCTTAACAATACACTGACCCTCATGTTCCTCTCTACCTTAACAATACACTGACCCTCATGTTCATCTCTACCTTAACAATACACTGACCCTCATGTTCCTCTCTACCTTAACAATACACTGACCCTCATGTTCCTCTCTACCTTAACAATACACTGACCCTCATGTTCCTCTCTACCTTAACAATACACTGATCCTCATGTTCTCTCTACCTTAACAATACACTGACCCTCATGTTCTCTCCCTCTCTTTGCTCCATTACAGAGGTCTAACCCCAGGTCCTCTGGCCAGGGAGCAGTTGGGAGGCTGGGCACTCTGCCAGACCTGTATTGATCTGTCCTGGGCCTAACACCATTAGGGGGCCCCGGCCTGGCTCTATAGAGGAGGAGTACTGCCCAGGGGGAACCATCACTCTGAATACATTAAAGGGGATGAGGATGGGGCTGGGGATGGGGCTGGGGATGGGGCTGAGGCTGGGAATAGGCTTTGTCGGGCCCTCTTCACGACTGTCTTGGTGTGTTTGGACCATGATAGTTTGTTGGTGATGTGGACACCAAGGAACTTGAAGCACACAACCTGTTCCACTACAGCCCGTCGATGAGAATGGGGCGTGCTCAGTCCTCATTTTTTTCCTGTATTCCATAAGCATTCTCCTTTGTCTTGATCACGCTGAGGGGAGGTTGTTATCCTGGCACCACCACGGCCAGGTCTCTGACCCTCCTCCCTATAGGCTGTCTCATCGTTGTCGGTGATCAGGCCTACCACTGTTGTGTCATCGGCAAACTTAATGATGGTGTTGGAGTGCGTGCCTGGCCATGCAGTCATGGATGAACAGGGGTACAGTAGGGGACTGAGCACGCACCCCCCGAGGGGCCTCCGTGTTGAGGATCAGCTTGGAAGATGTGTTGTTACCTACCCTTACCACCTGGGGGCGGCCCGTCAGGAAGTCCAGGATCCAGTTGCAGAGGGAGGTGTTTAGTCCCAGGGTCCTTAGCTTAGAGATGAGCTTTGAGGGCGCTATGGTGTTGAACGCTGAGCTGTAGTCAATGAATAGCATTCTCAAGTAGGTGTTCCTCTTGTCCAGGTGGGAAAGGGCAGTGTGAAGTGCAATAGAGATTGCATCATCTGTGGATCTGTTGGGGCGGTGTGCAAATAGGAGTGGGTCTAGGGTTTCTGGGATAATGGTGTTGATGTGAGCTATGACCAGCCTTTCAAAGCACTTCTTCATGGCTACAGACGTGAGCGCAACGGGTCAGTAGTCATTTAGGCAGGTTATCTTAGTATTCTTGGGCACAGGGACTATGGTAGTCTGCTTGAAACATGTTGGTATTACAGACTCAGTCAGGGACATGTTGAAAATGTCAGTGAAGACACTTGCCAGTTGGTCAGTGCATGCTCAGAGTATGCTTCCTGGTAATCCATCTGGCCATGCGGCCTTGTGATGTTGACCTGCTTAAAAGTCTTACACATATTGACTATGGAGAGTGTGTTCACATAGTCATCCGGAACAGCTGATGCTCTCATGCATGCTTCAGTGTTGCTTGCCTCGAAGCGAGCATAGAAGTGATTTAGCTCGTCTGGTAGGCTCGTATCACTAGGTAGCTTGCGGCTGTGCTTCCCTTTGTAGTCTGTAATAGTTTTCCAAGCCCTGCCACATCCGGCGAGCGTCAGAGCGGTGTCAGTGCGATTCAATCTTAGTCCTGTATTGACTCTTTGCCTGTTTGATGGTTCGTCCAGAGGGCATAGCGGGATTTCTTATAAGCGTCCGGGTTAGAGTCCCGCTCCTTGAAAGCGGCAGCTCTACTCTTTAGCTCAGTCGCGGATGTTGCCTGTAATCCATGGCTTCTGGTTGGGGGTATTTACAGTATGGTCACTGTGGGGGACGGCGTCATCGATGCACTTATCGATGAAGCCAGTGACTGATGTGGTGTACTCCTCAATGCCATCGGATGAATCCCGGAACATATTCCAGTCTGTGCCTGCAAAACAGTCCTGTAGCTTAGCATCTGCGTCATCTGACCCCTTCCTTATTAACCGAGTCACTGGTGCTTCCTGCTTTAGTTTTTGCTTATAAGCAGGAATCAGGAGGATAGAATTATGGTCAGATTTGCCAAATGGAGGGTGAGGGAGAGCTTTGTACAGCGTCTTTGTGTGTTGAGTAAAGGTGGTCTAGAGTTTTTTTCCTCTGGTTGCACATTTAACATGCTGGTAGAAATGAGGTAGAATGGATTTAAGTTTCCCTGCATTAAAGTCTCCGGCCACTAGGAGCACTGCCTCTGGATGAGCATTTTCCTGTTTGCTTATGGCCTTATACAGCCCATTGAGTGCAGTCTTAGTGCCAGCATCGGTTTGTGGTGGTAAATAGACAGCTACGAAAAATTAAGATGAAAACTCTCTTTTTGGTCATAAGAGACGGTGGCAGAAACATTATGTACAGAATAAATTACAAATAACACGAAAAAAACACACATAATAGCACAGTTGGTTAGGGGGAGTAAAACCACAGCCATCTCCTCCGGCGCCATTCCCAGATGTGACTGGGGGCTGGGGCTGGGGATGGGGATGGGGATGTGGATGTGACTGGGGATGGGGGCTGGGGATGTGACTGGGGCTGGGGCTGGGGCTGGGGATGGGGATGTGGATGTGACTGGGGATGGGGCTGGGGATGTGACGGGGATGGGGCTGGGGCTGGGGATGGGGATGGGGATGGGGATGGGGATGGGGCTGGGGATGGGGCTGTGAGATGGGGCTGGGGATGGGGCTGAGGCTGTGGATCGGGCTGGGGCTGGAGCTGTGGATGGTGCTAGGGCTGGGAATGAGGCTGGGGATGGGGCTGGGGGGATGGGGATGGGGCTGTGGATGGGGCTGGGGATGGGGCTGGGGATGGGGATGGGGATGGGGCTGGGGGGCAGGGGATGGGGATGGGGCTGGGGGCTTGGGAAGGGGCTGGGGATGGGGCTGGGGATGTGACTGGGGCTGGGGATGATAATACGGGCTTAGAGTTTGCACTGAGGATGGGACAACGAGATGGCGAATCTCAAGAGTTTTAATCCCGTCATTAACATTTCAGACATTTATAAATAATTAGCATTATAAATGCATAGCTTTGTTCTACTCAGGCCTTCTCCCTCTAACACTCTCCCCCTCTCTCTCTATGTACCCACGACCGAGGCTCACCCACCACAGGAGTGTTTTAATGCGCTGTATGTTTTAACAGTCATCCACAGACCAGCAGGCTTTATTCAGCGCCAGCTCTAACAGCATGGGCTAAATAGCTCATTAACTTAAATTGGCGATGGCGGATGGTGGGCCAACGGCAGTGTTTCTTGAAACGTGGGGACAAACTCCTCATGGATATTGATTCAGCAAACCCCCTGCATATCCTGGGCATGCTGTTATACGGAAGGGGACTCAGAATTATTCATGCACCATCCATGCATTTGTTAAAGCCTCTATAGTCTACAGACTCCACACAGTGATCGGCATCTTCAGACTGTCTATGGGTCTTACCCATGTAGTTAATGCCTTCAGACTGTCTATGGGTCTTACCCATGTAGTTAATGCCTTCAGGCTGTCTATGGGTCTTACCCATGTAGTTAATGCCTTCCAGGCTGTCTATAGCTCTTACCCATGTAGTTAATGCCTTCAGGCTGTCTATGCGTCTTACCCATGTAGTTAATGGCTTCCAGGCTGTCTATGGGTCTTACATTGACATTTTAGTCATTTAGCAGACGCTCTTATCCAGAGCGACTTACAGTTAGTGAGTGCATACATTTTCATACTGGCCCCCCGTGGGAATCGAACCCACAACCCTGGCGTTGCAAACGCCATGCTCTACCAACTGAGCTACACTTGTACCCATGTAGTTAATGCCTTTAGACTGTCTATTGGTCTTACCCATGTAGCTAATGCCTTTAGACTGTCCATGGGTCTTAATCATGTAGCTAATGCCTTTAGACTGTCCATGGGTCTTACCCATGTAGCTAATGCCTTTAGACTGTCCATGGGTCTTACCCATGTAGCTAATGCCATTAGAACTGTCTATTGGTCTTACCCATATAGCTAATGCCTTTAGACTGTCCATGGGTCTTACCCATGTAGCTAATGCCTTTAGACTGTCCATGGGTCTTACCCATGTAGCTAATGCCATTAGACTGTCCATGGGTCTTGCCCATGTAGCTAATGCCATTAGACTGTCTATGGGTCTTACCCATGTAGCTAATGCCTTTAGACTGTCTATTGGTCTTACCCATGTAGCTAATGCCTTTAGACTGTCTATTGGTCTTACCCATGTAGCTAATGCCTTTAGACTGTCTATTGGTCTTACCCCATGTAGCTAATGCCTTTAGACTGTCCACGGGTCTTACCCATGTAGCTAATGCCTTTAGACTGTCCATGGGTCTTACCCATGTGGCTAATGCCTTTAGACTGTCCATGGGTCTTACCCATGTAGCTAATGCCATTAGACTGTCCATGGGTCTTACCCATGTAGCTAATGCCTTTAGACTGTCCATGTGTCTTACCCAGTAGCTAATGCCTTTAGACTGTCTATTGGTCTTACCCATGTAGCTAATGCCACAACAACTAAAAGGACTAGTCTCCCTATGCCTCCCAGGGCACATTAAAGTGGATGTTAACGTTATTTGCATTGGGGGGGACGTTAATTCCTTTGTTGGGATACAAAGTGGATGTGCTGAATGTAAATCTGGATTAAAGGCTAAAGGGATGAGGCCCCTGTCAGCTGCAATAAAGTATGGTTGCCATTGACGAGTGTGGCGGGAAGAGGAAGCATAAGGCGGAGGGAAATGCATACAAATTGACACTTAACCTGCAGCCGTCACTTGGGGGATTACTGATGCAGATCTCTGTGTGTGTGTGTGTGCGTGCCCCTGGGACAAGCTACCCTACCTTTAAATCTCACCTTGTACTCTTTATAAATATATATGGACCAGGCATGGTGTTTGGAGTAGATAGTGCCGCTCGGTGCGTCAATGTATGTATGGTTCTCTTCCACACAACAGTGTTTCATGTTCTGCCAATGCAGAAAGGCTGGGATGTGACACCGCATTGATAAGAGTAGCGGCTTAACTCCAATCATATAGACGGTCAGTGCTGCGGAGAGATAAAGTGTTACACAGAGAGGGAAGACATTCTTCCATGACTTCTTCTTCTCCTTTCTTCCTCTCCTTCTTCCTTCTTCTGTTCCTCTCCTCCACCCTCCAGATTCTCCCCATATTGATTTCCTACTGATATTACAAGGGTCCTATGTGCCATAACTAGAGGGAAGACAGCTACAGTGTGTGTGTGTGTGTGTGTGTGTGTGTGTGTGTGTGTACACAATCAGCTGTAACACATGTTACCATGAAAAGCATAAAGTGAAATAAAATATAACATTTCCCCTAAAAGAAAACTGAAACATTTATGAAATGTGGAACTCTGAAAACAATCTGTTAATGTGTATACTTGGCCAAAAATATGTTAACAAACTGTATTGCGTTGATAATTGCCTATGAAGCAGTAGCCCTTTAAGGTTGCATAATTGCCTATGAAGCAGTAGCCCTTTAAGGTTGCAGGTATGGTGTGTGGTTAGAGGCGTGTCCAAACCACAGGCGCCATCTTGAATTACGCTGTGTTCATAACCAAGTAGGAAGGTGGTAATTACCTGTTGGATGCATTCACGTGTTGAGAAACGTTGATTGGCTAATTGCCAACAAGCTGTGTCAACCATAAACTAAAAGTACAGCTATCATGCTTGTAAACAAATGTTAGTGTTAAAAAACATATTAATATATTGCTTTTCAGAAATAATGTAGGTGATGTCAGAGTTCAGCACGTGGGAGAAGTCGGAACTCAGGGATGATAGATGAGTTTCCCACTAGTAATTACCAGTTGGAGGGGCGTTCAAGTAGATTTTTTCACAGTCGTATGTGGTAAATACCACCTTCCCACTTGGTTATGAATGCAGCATTAGGACTGCAGACCCATTGTTTGGAGAGAACCTACTATTGTTTACTAAAAGGTATTTCAATAAATCAATCAATCAAATGTATTTTAAAAAGCCATTTTTACATCAGCAGTGCTTTACAATTTCAGACCTGTTTTCTCCTCAAATTTGAGCATCCACACTGGTTTAGTGGAAATAGACATTGAATAGTTCAGTCACTTTCCATTTAAACATTTTGATTTTCTGTTGGATTATTGACATATACTGCGTTCATAACCAAGTGGGAAGGTGGTAATTACCAGTTGTGAACTCGTAAATATGAGGTGGGTGCATTCACGTTTTGAAACGAGAAATACCATCAAACATGGAGGTCATTAGAAAACGTGTGATTATTTTGCAATTTTTTGCCCATGAAAAGTACATCCAGATCTGCTTTCTAAATCAAAAGGAAGATGAACAGATTTTATTTTTAATCAATAATTTGTACTGTGTTCTTACCATAAACAACAACTGCTGAAGATGCCACCATGCTTGCTGTCTTTTTTCTGTGGACAAATTACGTCAGAGAGGAGCAAGTGGGAAACTCGGAGCACAGGGATGATAGATGAGTTTCCCCACTAGTCATATTCTGGTATTTACACCAATGACCAGATGATGTGAACGCAGCATTAATACCAGGGATTTTTTTTAATATATTTTTTTCCGTTGGATTGTATATTTCCTTGCACTTGGACTTCCATTCAAAGTCTCATCCAGAGGTACTAGTAAGGTTTTCAGTTATTTGGGATTTGCTCTATGGACTGTTGGCTCTGACGGGACTATGGACTGTTGGCTCTGACGGGACTATGGACTGTTGGCTCTGACGGGACTATGGACTGTTGGCTCTGACGGGACTATGGACTGTTGGCTCTGACGGGACTATTCATTTGTTGCTTATTACTCTTTCATTTCATTGCTTATTGAACCCCCAATGTTATTCCTGTCACTATTATCTCAGACTTATCTCGTACTTTCCTCTCTGACTAATCTCTACGTTTGTGGTGGATGCAAGGTTGTTACACAGCGATTGAAAGACCGAAACAGAGAGAATGTGAAAGACAAAATAAGCAAGAAGAGCATTCTTCTTTCTTTATATTTGACATCCACCTTTCCCCATTCCCTCTCTGACTGGCCTTGAATATAATGACTAGATACCAACCCATTCCTCTTTCTCACCTCTCCAGATCTCTTTAGAACCATCTAAATGAGCATGCTACTCTCTTACTCATCCGTTCCCAACATGGCCGCCACCCCGTCATGCATATATAATGCGGAGGGATCTAGTAAACCCGAGATAAGACGTGACAGCTGTCCATCAAAGAAATTCATTCTGAGACATCAACCGGGCTAACAAAGAGAGGATGTGATCATTGCGAGATAGAGGAACACGTTTTCCAATCATGCCTGGCAGATACAGGGAGGCTGGGACACTTAGGACTCACTCATCTACAATAACATCTTTGATTTCTCCCCACTCCTCTGCAGTGAATTACATAATCATGGAGTAATGAGTGTAGCTGTGGTGTGCCACGCGGCTCGCTGCACAGCTAGCGTTGAAGTGCTAAGGGGCTGTGGGGATGAATGGGATAGGGGAAGAGTGTGTGCGTGTGCATGTGTATGTGTGTTACTTTGTACTGTGTGTGTATCACCGCCTCTATTGCTGGGGCACATAAAAAATACGCAATTACATAGGTGCATGGAAGCATACAGCCCCCAGAATGATTTCTCCATTCTGCATTCAACAGAGCAGCTAATTTATTTAGCGGCTAAGTAGTTATGAAGATTGCTGTGTAACATAAGCTGCGAGAGTCACAG
Organism: Coregonus clupeaformis; assembly: GCF_020615455.1. Classification (NCBI taxonomy): domain Eukaryota; kingdom Metazoa; phylum Chordata; class Actinopteri; order Salmoniformes; family Salmonidae; genus Coregonus; species Coregonus clupeaformis. The sequence continues at coordinate 508,146 of NW_025533638.1, forward strand.
TGTATCCTCATGGTTTTCTCCACAACGTGTCACATGCTCATTTCCCTTCATATCAGGAAGGGACGCATGTTCGAAGAGTGACAATGTTAAACGCTTCAATGCACACGTCTTGAACATACAGCGTTGTGTTGAGGGCTCTGTTTTCCAGAGCGTCTCCGGCACAGAAGACCACAACCCACAGGAGAAGAAATGCACACACACACACCATAGGAACAAAAGCTTGTAGACCCAAAGAAGAACTAACATGGTTTTCTGCTTCGGCAAAGACTGCTGGTACCCGCGAAAAGCAGAGTGTGTGTGTGTGTGTCTGTGTGTGTGTGTGTGTGTGCTGGTACCTGTGAATAGCAGCTGGGATGGGAGAGCATTTTACCCATCATGCACTGTTGTGTAAGTGAGAAACTCCGACACCTTCTCTGCTCTCTGCTGTGTGCCAGTGAGTGTGTCAGGTTGTTAAAGGAAAATACCACTCAAAAATGAGCTTTTAGTCATTGTTTCATTCGTCACACTGTGGATACAGTCAACAGTCCAGCACATTGTTTCATTAGTCCACTGTGGATACAGTCCAGCACATTGTTTCATTTGTCCACTGTGGATACAGTCCAGCACATTGTTTCATTAGTCCACTGTGGATCCAGTCCAGCACATTGTTTCATTAGTCCACTGTGGATACAGTCCAGCACATTGTTTCATTAGTCCACTGTGGATACAGTCCAGCACATTGTTTCATTAGTCCACTGTGGATACAGTCCAGCACATTGTTTCATTAGTCCACTGTGGATACAGTCCAGCACATTGTTTCATTAGTCCACTGTGGATACAGTCAGCACATTGTTTCATTAGTCCACTGTGGATACAGTCCAGCACATTGTTGCTTGCCAGCAATCAAGTTTTTAAGATATAGAACTTTCAAAATTCAGAAAGTGTCACAGTATGATGAACACACACACACACACACAACCCCCACATGTGTTCCCTTCCCATCAGCCCCCTGCCCTCCTCGCAACTCTCAAGACACTGGGGGTGACATAAATAGAGCACATGCAGACTAAAACCTGTTAAATATTCATGAATGTGCTCCTGTGAGTTGACATGTGCCACAGACGGGTTGGTGGTGTGTGAGATATATATATATATATATACAGTTGAAGTCGGAAGTTTACATACACTCAATTAGTATTTGGTAGCATTGCCTTTCAATTGTTTAACTTGGGTCAAACGTTTCAGGTAGCCTTCCACAAGCTTCCCACAATAAGTTGGGTGAATTTTGGCCCATTCCTCCTGACAGAGCTGGTGTAACTGAGTCAGGTTTGTAGGCCTCCTTGCTCGCACACGCCTTTTCAGTTCTGCCCACAAATCTTCTATAGGATTGAGGTCAGGGCTTTGTGATGGCCACTCCAATACCTTGACTTTGTTGTCCTTGAGCCATTTTGCCACAACTTTGGAAGTATGCTTGGGGTCATTGTCCATTTGGAAGACCCATTTGCAACCAAGCTTTAACTTCCTGACTGATGTCTTGAGATGTTGCTTCAATATATCCATATAATTTTCCTTCCTCATGATGCCATCAATTTTGTGAAGTGCACCAGTCCCTCCTGCAGCAAAGCACCCCCCACAGCATGATGCTGCCACCCCGAGCTTCACGGTTGGGATGGTGTTAATAATAATAAGCCATTTAGCAGACGCTTTTATCCAAAGCGACTTACAGTCATGCGTGCATACATTTTTCGTGTATGGGTGGTCCGGGGATCGAACCCACTACCTTGGCGTTACAAGCGCCGTGCTCTACCAGCTGAGCTACAGAGGACTTGCAAGTGTTCCCCTTTTTCCTCCAAACTTATCGATGGTCATTATGGCC
>NW_025533638.1:512500-550000 GCF_020615455.1 Coregonus clupeaformis
GTGAGATATCAATCTACCGCTCTTTCATTTTGTTAGTTGAAAAGCCCCGGACAGCAACACACATAATGGGGCTACTCTTTTCATCCTGCATAGATGAAGGGAGAATGACAAACCAGAGACTTTCCTCTCTGGGTTTCTTTGTTTTGTTACTGGAGTGTAGTAATGGAGTGTAGTATTGTAGTAGTGGAGTGGAGCAGTGGAGTAGTGTAGTGGAGTAGTGGAGTGTAGTAGTGGAGTAGTGGAGTGTAGTAGCAGAATGTAGGAGTGGAGTAGTGGAGTGTAGTAGTGGAGTAGTGGAGTGGAGCAGTGGAGTAGTGGAGTGTAGTAGTGGAGTAGTGGAGTGTAGTAGCGGAGTAGTGGAGTGTAGTAGTGGAGTAGTGGAGTGGAGTAGTGGAGTGTAGTAGCAGAATGTAGGAGTGGAGTGTAGTAGTGGAGTAGTGGAGTGGAGTAGTGGAGTGTAGTAGCAGAATGTAGGAGTGGAGTAGTGGAGTGTAGTAGTGGAGTAGTGGAGTGGAGCAGTGGAGTAGTGGAGTGTAGTAGCAGAGTGTAGTAGTGGAGTAGTGGAGTGTAGTAGTGGAGTAGTGGAGTGTAGTAGTGGAGTAGTGGAGTGTAGTAGTGGAGTAGTGGAGTGTAGTAGCAGAGTGTAGTAGTGGAGTAGTGGAGTGTAGTAGCGGAGTGTAGTAGTGGAGTAGTGGAGTGGAGTGTAGTAGTGGAGCATATTAGTGGAGTGTAGTAGTGGAGTAGTGGAGTGTAGTAGTGGAGTGGAGTGGAGTAGTGGAGTGTAGTAGCAGAGTGTAGTAGTGGAGTAGTGGAGTGTAGTAGTGGAGTGTCTAGGGGAGTGTAGTACTGGAGTGTAGCAGTGGAGTGTCTAGGGGAGGATATCTCCTAGTAGTGTAGTGTGTAGGGTATTTCTCCTACATTATAGTTGAGTGTGTAGACTTCCATTGAGGTTAGTCTCTGTTTGGATCGATCGGGAATTATATATAATATAATAATATATGCCATTTAGCAGACACTATTATCCAATGCGACTTACAACAGTGAGTGCAATACATTTTCATAATGGTGGCCCCAGCGGGATCGAACCGACAACCCTGGCCATGCTAGTACCATGCTCTGGGACATAATGTCTTCAAGCGTTAGCCTCATGTTTGGACCAAGGACATTGTAAATGTATGAGGATAGCATTGATGTGCCTCAGTATATTGATATGATGTGGTGTAGATCTCTGAAACTCTTACACACAAAACACACCCACTCAATGCCGCTTTGCCTCTGGGCAGGGTTTGTGGGAGAAATCAACAATGCAATTCACATTGCAATTCAATGAAATATTCACCACAGAAAAACAGAGATCTCTCATAGTTTCTAATCAAAATGATTTAACAAGCATCTGTGGTTGATGATGCTTCTATACTATACTATACAATACTATATCTATACTATAGCTATATCTATACTATATACTATATATATATATATATATATATATATATACCGTATTGGTCCGAATATAAGACGGCCTTTTTTCCCCTCGAAATAGGTCCAAAAAAGTCGGGTCGTCTTATATTCGGGGTCTAGTATTCAGAGCGCAGTTTCTCTTCTTCGGCGCTCCCTTTAAATGTCAATACATTCGCGGGCACAGATGGCGCCAAAAATTCGTTCCGGACGGAGGGAAGAGGCGTCCTTAACAACCAGCCCGTTACCGGTGTTTAAAGATGGAAAGACAGGCTGACCATTTAGAGACAAGTGGCTCAAAAGTGGGCCAGGTCAATAAACAACAGCGGAGGAGCTATGATGCCAATTTCAAAATAATGGTTGTCAATAAGGCAGAGTCATCTAACAACTGCCAAGCTGCCAAGACATTCGGGGTCACTGAGTGTAATGTAAGAAGATGGCGAGCAGAAAAACAACGTCTAAAAGATGCTAACAGTCAGCGAAAATCCTTCCGTGGTCCTCAAAGTGGTCGTTTCATTGAGGTTGACCGGAGGGTTTTTGAATATGTCAGGGAAAAAAGAAGTGAGGGAATGCCCATTACCAGAGCTGTCATCCAGGTTAAGGCCCTGGAAATCGCCAGAGAGCTCAACATCACTGGATTTAAAGCCAGCCTCGGCTGGTGTCGTAGGATGATGCGGCGTAATGGACTGTCACTTAGACGGAGAACGAGTTTGGCCCAACGCCTGCCGTCAGACTTCGGAGAGAAGTCTACTGTGTGAATGGATCCTGCATGCATGGGATGCTATTCCCTCACAGAGCATCATCGATGGCTTTAAAAAATGTTGCATCTCAAATGCATTGGACGGCAGCGAGGACGACGTGCTTTGGGAGGAGCCGGTGGAAGCGGAGCAGCTGGGGAGCGATGACAGCGAGAGCGAACACAGCGGGGCAGAGGACGTGTGTGAGGGATAGAGAGACATCGGAGGAGAAGTTTGGCGAATTTTTGTTAAGTTTAGTTAAATGTGTGGCCTGTATTTTCTCTGTTATTTAAAAATGTTGCTTTATTATTGCTTGATATTAATTTTGAATCATACTGTACATAGTTTGCCTTTGTGTTTAATTCACTGTGTTTTTAATATTGTTATTTAAAATAAAATGAAGTTCTTTGTTCGGCAAATCTAGTCTGCAAATCTGTTTTTCTAAATGTTTGTGTTGAAAAACGGGGGGTCAGTCTTATAATCAGGGTCGTCTTATATTCGGACCAATACGGTATATATATATATACTATATATATTCTATATCTATATCTATACTATATCTATATCTATACTATATCTATTCTATATATATACTATAACTATATCTATACTATAGCTATTCTATATCTATTCTATATTTATATGTATATCTATACTATCACTATATCTATACTATATCTATTCTATATCTATACTATAAATATATCTATACTATAGCTATTCTATATCTATTCTATATTTATATCTATACTATCACTATATCTATACTATATCTATTCTATAACTATATCTATACTATATCTATACTATATCTATACTATATATCTATTTATTATATATCTATATCTATACTATAACATATATATATATATATACTATATCTATACTATAACTATATCTATACTATAACTATATCTATATCTATACTATATCTATATCTATATCTATACTATATCTATATCTATACTATATCTCTACTATAGCTATATCTATATCTATACTATATCAATTCTATATCTACAGTTGAAGTCGGAAGTTTACATACACCTTAGCCAAATACATTTAAACTCAGTTTTTCACAATTCCTGACATTTAATCCTAGTAAAAATTCCCTGTCTTAGGTCAGTTAGGATCACCACTTTATTTTAAGAATGTGAAATGTCAGAATAATAGTATAGAGAATGATTTATTTCAGCTTTTACTTCTTTCATCACATTCCCAGTGGGTCAGAAGTTTACATACACTCAGTTAGTATTTGGTAGCATTGCCTTTAAATTGTTTAACTTGGGTCAAACGTTTCTCCAAGGCAGAGTTGCAAAGAAAAAGCCACATCTCAGACTGCCCTTCTTAATCTTTTTATTTTTATTGGCCAGTCTGAGATATGGCTTTTTCTTTGCAACTCTGCCTAGAAGGTCAGCATCCCGGAGTCACCTCTTCACTGTTGACGTTGAGACTGGTGTTTTGCGGGTACTATTTAATGAAGCTGCCAGTTGAGGACCTGTGAGGCGTCTGTTTCTCAAACTAGACACTCTAATGTATTTGTCCTCTTGCTCAGTTGTGCACCGGGGCCTCCCACTACTCTTTCTATTCTGGTTAGAGCCAGTTTGTGCTGTTCTGTGAAGGGAGTATTTTTTATTTTGTTTATTTTTATTTAACCTTTATTTAACCAGGTAAGCCAGTTGAAAACAAGTTCTCATTTACAACTGCGACCTGGCCAAGATAAAGCAAAGCAGTGCGATAAAAACAACAACAACACAGAGTTACAAATGGAATAAACAAAACGTACAGTCAATAACACAATAGAAAATCTATATACAGTGTGTGCAAATGTAGTAAGTTATGGAGGTAAGGCAATAAATAGGCCATAGTGCAAAATAATTACAATTTAGTATTAACACTGGAGTGATAGATGTGCAGACGATGATGTGCAAATAGAGATACTGGTGTGCAAATGAGCAAAATAAATAACAATGTAAATAACAATATAGGGGTGAGGTAGTTGGGTGGGCTAATTACAGATGGGCTGTGTACAGGTGCAGTGATCGGTAAGCTTCTCTGACAACTGATGCTTAAAGTTAGTGAGGGAGATAAGTGTCTCCAGCTTCAGAGGTTTTGCAGTTCGTTCCAGTCATTTGCAGCAGAGAACTGGAAGGAATGGCGGCCAAAGGAGGTGTTGGCTTTGGGGATGACCAGTGAGATATACCTGCTGGAACGCATACTACGGGTGGGTGTTGCTATGGTGACCAATGAGCTAAGATAAGGCAGGAATTTGCCTACAAGTGATTTAAAGATGACCTGGAGCCAGTGGGTTTGGTGACGAATATGTAGTGAGGGCCAGCCAACGAGAGCGTACAGGTCACAATGGTGGGTAGTATATGGGGCTTTGGTGACAAAACGGATGGCACAGTGATAGACTACATCCAATTTGCTGAGTAGAGTGTTGGAAGCTATTTTGTAAATGACATCGCCGAAGTCAAGGATCGGTAGGATAGTCCGTTTTACGAGGGCATGTTTAGCAGTATGAGTGAAGGATGCTTTGTTGCGAAATAGGAAGCCGATTCTAGATTTAACTTTGGATTGGAGATGCTTAATGTGAGTCTGGAAGGAGAGTTTACGGTCTAACCAGACACCTAGGTATTTGTAGTTGTCCACATATTCTAAGTCAGACCCGCCGAGAGTAGTGATTCTAGTCGGGCGGACGGGTGCAAGCAGCGTTCGATTGAAGAGCATGCATTTAGTTTTACTAGCGTTTAAGAGCAGTTGAAGGCCACGGAAGGAGTGTTGTATGCCATTGAAGCTCGTTTGGAGGTTTGTTAACACAGTGTCCAGTGAAGGGCCAGATGTATACAAAATGGTGTCGTCTGCGTAGAGGTGGATCTGAGAGTCACCAGCAGCAAGAGTGACATCATTGATATACACAGAGAATAGAGTTGGCCCGAGAATTGAACCCTGTGGCACCCCCATAGAGACTGCCAGAGGTCCAGACAACAGGCCCTTCAATTTGACACATTGAACTCTATCTGAGAAGTAGTTGGTGAACCAGGCGAGGCAGTCATTTGCTAAACCAAGGCTATTTAGTCTGCCAATAAGAATGCAGTGATTGACAGAGTCAAAATCGCGGTTATTATATCGTTTAGGACCTTGAGTGTGGCTGAGGTGCACCCATGACCAGCTCGGAAACCAGATTGCATAGCGGAGAAGGTATGGTGGGATTCAAAATGGTCGGTGATCTGTTTGTTAACTTGGCTTTCAAATACTTTCGAAAGGCAGTGCAGGATGGATATAGGTCTGTAACAGTTTGGATCTAGAGTGTCACCCCCCTTTGAAGAGGGGGATGACCGCGGCAGCTTTCAATCTCTGGGGATCGTAGATGATACGAAAGAGAGGTTGAACAGGCTAGTAATAGGGGTTGCGACAATATCGGCAGCTAATTTTAGAAAGAAAGGGTCCAGATTGTCTAGCCCAGCTGATTTGTAGGGGTCCAGATTTAGCAGCTTTTTCAGGACATCAGCTATCTGAATTTGGGTGAAGGAGAAGCAGGGGGCATGGGCAAGTTGCAGCTGAGGGTGCAGAGCTGGTGGCCGGGGTAGGGGTAGCCAGGTGGAAAGCATGGCCAGCCGTAGCAAAATGCTTATTGAAATTCTCGATTATCGTAGATTTATCGGTGGTGACAGTGTTTCCTAGCCTCAGTGCAGTGGGTAGCTGGGAGGAGGTGCTCTTATTCTCCATGGACTTTACAGTGTCCCAAAACTTTTTGGAGTTAGTGCTACAGGATGCACATTTCTGTTTGAAAAAGCTATCCTTTGCTTTCCTAACTGATTGTGTATATTGGTTCCTGACTTCCCTGAAAAGTTGCATATCGCGGGGGCTGTTCGACGCTAATGCAGTACGCCACAGGATGTTTTTGTGCTGGTCAAGGGCAGTCAAGTCTGGGGTGAACCAGGGGCTATATCTGTTCTTAGTTCTGCATTTTTTGAATGGGGCATGCTTATTTAAGATGGAGAGGAAAGCACTTTTGAAGAACATCCAGGCATCCTCTACTGACGGAATGAGGTCAATATCCATCCAGGATACCCGGGCCAGGTCAATTAGAAAGGCCTGCTCACTGAAGTGTTTTAGGGAGTGTTTGACAGTGATGAGGGGTGGTCGTTTGACCGCGGACCCATTACGGATGCCAGTTTAGGTCACCAAGCAGTACGAACTCTGAGGATAGATGGGGGGCAAGCAATTCACATATGGTGTCCAGGGCACAACTGGGGGCTGAGGGGGGTCTGTAGCAAGCGGCAACAGTGAGAGACTTATTTCTGGAAAGGTGGATTTTTAGAAGTAGAAGCTCAAACTGTTGGGCACAGACCTGGATAGTATGATAGAGCTCTGCAGGCAATCTCTACAGTAGGTTGCAACTCCGCCCCTTTGGCGGTTCTATCTAGACGGAAAATGTTGTAGTTCGGGATGGAAATGTCAGAATTTTTGGTGGCCTTCCTAAGCCAAGATTCAGACACTACTAGAACATCACGGTTGGCAGAGTGTGCTAACGCAGTGAATAACTAAAACTTGGGGAGGAGGCTTCCGATGTTAACAGGCTAAAGGCTTTAAGAACTGGTCTTCTAGTGCGTTGGGTACAGAGAATAAAAGGAGCAGATTTCTGGGCGTTGTAGAATAGATTCAGGGCATTATGTACAGACAAGGATATGGAAGGATATGAGTACAGTGGAGGTACACCTAAGCATTGGGTAACTATGAAAGAGACATCATCACTGGAGGTACCGATTGAGCCGGTCTCTGCGTGTATGGGGGTGGGACAAAGGAGCTCTCTGAGGCTGGTTGAGCGGGACTGGGGGCTCTACAGTGAAATTGTATAATAAGAACTAACCCAAACAGCAATAGGCTAGGCATATTAACATGGGAGAGAGGCATAACACAATCACAGGTGTTATTTGAGAGGGCTAAGACAACAACTGGTAATGGCGACGAAAGTTTGGGCTGAGGCTAAACAGATAAACAGGATGGGGTACCGTGTAAAGGAACAGTCCAGCAGGCATTAGCTGTGTAGCTGAGTGATCATAAGGTCCAGTGAACAGCAATAAGTAAGTCCGGGAGCAGTTTGTCGGCTGCTACAGCACAGGCGAGCAGGAGGCACGGCTGTTGATTGCGCGTGCTAGCGGGCCGGGGCTAGCAGATGGATCTTCGTGGTCGCCGCAACGGGAAGCCTGTTGAAACCATATCAGACGATTACGTCGGCAGACCAGTCGAGATGGATCGGCGGGGCTCCGTGGTCGACACTAGGGAGGTCCCGTCTGGTTGACAGAGAGGTAGATAGCCGGGAGATGGGCCTGGCTCGAGGCTAGCTCAAGGCTAACTGGTACGTCGGGACAGTGGTGATTAGCCAACAACAGCCATTCGGTTGCAGCTAGCTAGTTGCGATGGTCCGGTGTTAAGGTCCAGTGATTCAGTGATTCCGGCAGAAAATCCGATATGCTCTGGGTCCATAGCACGCTGTGCAGACTGGCCGATAATTGTCCAGGCTAGAGCTGGCTGGTAAGTAGTGCAGGCCACGGGCAGTGGTGAAGACCGCTAACGGTGGCTAATAGCTAGTTAGCGGGCTAGTTTCAGCCGTAGGTTCTTGATAAAAATAAAGAAATAATAGAATCCGTTCCACATTGGGTGAGGCAGGTTACAGGAAAGTATATTTAGTTAAAGGATGGAAAGTGAGATAGAGAAATATATACGGGAAAAAAAGGCTATTTACACGAGGACACAACAGAATACACGACCGCACTACTGCGCCATCTTGGAATTATGTACACAGCGTTGTACGACATCTTCAGTTTCTTGCCAATTTCTCGCATGGAATAGCCTTCATTTCTCAGAACAAGAATAGACTGATGAGTTTCTGTCCATTTTGAGCCTGTAATTGAACCCACAATTGCTGATGCTCCAGATACTCAACTAGTCTCAAGAAGGCCAGTTTTATTGCTTCTTTAATCAGCACAACAGTTTTCAGCTGTGCTAACAAAATTGCAAAAGGGTTTTCTAATGATCAATTAGCCTTTTCAAATGATAAACTTGGATTAACAAACACAACGTGCCATTGGAACACAGGACTGATGGTTGCTGATAATGGGCCTCTGTACGCCTATGTAGATATTCCATTAAAAATCAGACGTTTCCAGCTACAATAGCCATTTACAACATTAACAATGTCTACACTGTATTTCTGATCAATTTGATGTTATTTTAATGGACAAATAAAATGCTTTTCTTTCGAAAACAAGGACATTTCAAAGTGACCCCAAACTTTTGAACGGTAGTGTATACTATATCTATTCTTTATCTATAGCTATACTACCAGTCAAAAGTTTGACACACCTACTCATTCAAGGGTTTTTCTTTATTTTTACTATTTTCTACATTGTCAAAACTATGAAATAACACATATGGAATCATGTAGTAACCAAAAAGTGTTAAACAAATCAAAATATATTTTATATATTTCTTCTAATAGCCACCCTTGCCTTGATGACAGCTTTGCACACTCTTGGCATTCTCTCAACCAGCTTCATGAGGTAGTCACCTGGAATTCATTTCAATTAACAGGGGTGCCTTCTTAAAAGTTAATTTGTGGAATTTCTTTCCTTCTTAATGCGTTTGAGCAACAGCGTGTGTTGTGACCAGGTAGGGGTGGTACACAGAAGATAGCCCTATTTGGTAAAAGACCAAGTCCATATTATGGCAAGAACAGCTCAAATAAGCCAAGAGAAACGACAGTCCATCATTACTTTAAGACATGAAGGTCAGTCAATATGGAACATTTCAAGAACTTTGAAATGTTCTTCAAGTGCAGTCGCAAAAACCATCATGCTCAATGATGAAACTGGCTCTCATGAGGACCACCACAGGAATGAACCACCTCATGAGGATCACCACCTCAAGCTGAACCTTGACGAGACGGAGCTGCTCTTCCTCCCGGGGAAGGACTGCCCGCTCCATGATCTCGCCATCACGGTTGACAACTCCATTGTGTCCTCCTCCCAGAGTGCAAAGAACCTTGGCGTGACCCTGGACAATACCCTATCGTTCTCCGCTAACATCAAAGCGGTGACCCGATCCTGCAGGTTCATGCTCTACAACATTCGCAGAGTACGACCCTACCTTACACAGAAAGCGGCACAGGTCCTAATCCAGGCACTTGTCATCTCCCGTCTGGATTACTGCAACTCGCTGTTGGCTGGGCTCCCTGCCTGTGCCATTAAACCCCTTCAACTTATTCAGAACGCTGCAGCCCGTCTGGTGTTCAACCTTCCCAAGTTCTCATGTCACGCCGCTCCTCCGCACACTCCATTGGATTCCAGTTGAGGCTCGCATCTACTACAAGACCATGGTACTTGCCTATGGAGCTGTGAGGGGAACGGCACCTCCTTACCTTCAGGCTCTGATCAGACCCTACACCCAAACGAGGGCACTACATTCATCCACCTCTTGCCTGCTAGCTCCCCTACCTCTACGGAAGCACAGTTCCCGCTCAGCCCAGTCAAAGCTATTCGCTGCTCTGGCACCCCAATGGTGGAACAAGCTCCCCCACGACACCAGGACAGTGGAGTCACTGACCACCTTCCGGAGACACTTGAAACCCTACCTCTTTAAGGAATACCTGGAATAGTATAAAGTAATCCTTCTTCCCCCACCCCCCATAAAAAAAAAAATAAAAAAAAATAGGTGGTTGTCCCACTGGCTATCATAAGTTGAATGCACCAATTTGTAAGTCGCTCTGGATAAGAGCGTCTGCTAAATGATGTAAATGTAAAATGTAAATGTAAATTAATGGAAGACCCAGAGTTACCTCTGCTGCAGAGGATACGTTCATTAGAGTTACCAGCCTCAGAAGTTGCAGCCCAAATAAAGGCACAGAGTTCAATTCACAGACACATCTCAACATCAACTGTTCAGAGCGGACTGTGTGAATCAGGCCTTCATGGTCGAATTGCTGCAAAGAAACCACCACTAAAGAACACCAATAAGAAGAAAATACCTGTTTGGGCCAAGAAACACGAGCAATGGACATTAGACCGGTGGAAAGTTGTCCTTTGATCTGGAGTCGAAATTTGAGATTTTTGGTTCCAACCGCTTCATTTTAGATGGTTGTAGAATTTAACAGTTATTTTCTGGATTTTGATAATTAGCGTGTATGGGCCTAATTCTGCTCTGCATGCATTATTAGGTGTTTTACGTTGTACACAGAGGATATCTTTGCAGAATTCTTAATTTGGTGTTTGTCCCATTTTGTGAATTATTGGTTGGTGAGCCGTCCCCAGACCTCTCTCTCTCTCTAACTTTCTCTCTCTCTAACTTTCTCTCTCTCTCTCTCGCTCTCTCTCTCTCTCTCTCTCTCTCTCTCTCTCTCTCTATGTCTCTCTCTAACTCTCTCTCTCTCTCTCTCTCTCTCTCTCTCTCTCTCTCTCTCTCTCTCTCTCTCTCTCTCTCTCTCTCTCTCTCTCTCTCTCTCTCTCAACACATCCCTATTATCCTCTTCATCCTCTCTTTCCTCCATCCCATCTTCTCTCTCTCTTTCATACACACACACTCTCCATCCCCCTCTCTCTCTCTCTCTCTCTCTCTCTCTCTCTCTCTCTCTCTCTCTCTCTCTCTCTCTCTCTCTCTCTCTCTCTCTCTCTCTCTCTCTCTCTCTCTCTCTCTCTCTCCCCCAAACAGCAACCCCCTCTCTCCTTTTCCTAACTTTGCTGGAGGCATTCGTTCCCCACACATCCTCTCCTCCTCTCTAAAATAGCAGCTAATCAGCATAACCTTCTCTCAGCCTGGCGACGGGCACGCCACAGTGGGGTGAACATGAAAAAACACACCACCCTCACATCCGTGTCAGCCCATGCTCCATGCTCTCTCTGTTCACCTCTCTCCCCGAGCGCTGGGTTGCCTGCGTCGAGCTGCGTCTGTGAAGATAGCTAGCACTCCTCTTTTTGATGTCTGCCATCTCAGCGGAGGGGAGGAGGGGGAGGGGGAGGGAGGGAGGGAGGGAAGGGTGAGGGGGGGCAGATTTGGAGCTGCAACTTTCATCCCATGGAGCCCCCTATCCTGAAGGGAAGTGTGTGTGTGTGTGTGTGTGTGTGCGTGCATGCTCGTGTGTGTGTGTGTGAAAGGTAGGGGTGCCAATTAAGGAACCAGCACCAACACTCGTTCCAGAGCCTTCTGACACAGTAGGTTATACTACAGCCATGTCCCCACCCAGAACCACTACACACTAATACAAAGAAGAGAAGGAACCATGGAGATGTCCTTGGCCCCATAGGTTCTAAGGGACTACTTTTCTCTGGGTCGTGGCGAGGCTTTGATCTCAGAGGCTCATGAGCTAACACTAGGCCACAGGCTGCTTCTTTCTCACTCGTTCATTCGTTCGCTCGTTCACTCTCTCTCTCTCTCTCTCTCTCTCTCGCACTCTCTCTCTCTCTCTCTCTCGCTCTATGTTTCACTCTCTCTTTCTCTCGTTCCAGGTTTCGCTTTAATTGTCTCCATGCTGCCGTTACAGTGACCTCTTTTTTCCTCCTGCCGTGGAGGACGTTTCACACCCACGCTGTACAGTCAGTGTGCCAGGAAGGACGCCTGATCTGAAGCAGTGGGATGATATTATGAGAATAAGGAAAATAATGTCAGTCATTTAGAAAATGGAAACTCCTCTTGTATCCACTTGTCCAAAATGTTTATCAATGACGAAGAGGAAGTGGAATTGTTTTACATTTGGTTACATAACAATTTTAAAAAGCAAATGAGAAGTCCTTAAAATGCATTTCCTCTTCTTCTCTCTCTCGTTGTCCTGGTGTTAGCTGTTGTTTGTGTTCTATTGGACTGGAAGATGGAGGACGGTGTGTTGGGTTTCTCTAGCAGAGTAATGGAGAGAGCCTACGGCCAGTGTGTGTGACCAATGGGACAGCCAAGTGTGTGTGTGTGTTTGTGCGTGTGCGTGTGTATGTGTACGTGTGTGTGTGCATGCATGCGTGTGTGTGCACATGTGTAGTGTGTAGTGTGAGGAGTGTGTGTGTGTGTGTGTGTGTGTGTGTGTGTGTGTGTGTGTGACCAATGGGACAGTCAGGACATCCAGGACACTAGGCCCTTCACACCATGTCCTATAAATCCTCTGGTGTTGTCCTTGACTCAGTACATACCCAGTCAGCCTGGCTCCAGACCATCTCTGTCTCCCTCTATGGTATTCCTTACAGAGTCCTCCAGACCAATAGATTTATGCTGCCTCCCTCTCTCAATCTCTTTACCTCCTTCTGTCTCGCCACCCCTCCATCCTTCCCTCCTTTTCTCTCCATTTTCTCCTCATTCACTCCCTTCCTTCCTCCCAGCTTGATTTCTTTTTCTCACTCTGTTCTTTCTCTGGCCCCTCCCTCCTTCCTTCCTTCCTTCCTTCCTTCCCTCCCTCACTCCCACATCCCAAAGACCAACAGGTAGGCTCTGAGGAAGGTTCCCTCTAGTAATGTGTGGACAAGAGTTTATATATAGTATAGTTTATATATAGTATAGTTTATATATAGTACTGGAGTGTATTAGAGTCTTGGTGTGTCTCATGCTACAGTATGGAGTTGGTGGCAGAACGTTGCTACAGTATGGAGTTGGTGGCAGAACTTTGCTACAGAATGGAGTTGGTGGCAGAACTTTGCTACAGAATGGAGTTGGTGGCAGAACTTTGCTACGGTATGGAGTTGGTGGCAGAACTTTGCTACAGAATGGAGTTGGTAGCAGAACTTCGAGGAAAAACTTGATGTATCGAAAGAGTATCCGATACACACAGAGAAAGAAAAAGAAAATTAGATGGTGGGAAGGAGAGAATAAGAGAGAGGATGGAGGGAGGGAGGGAAGGAGGGAGAAACGAAATAACTATTTCAAAACTCTGAGGAAGGTGTTTGATACTCCAATTCTCTTTCTCCATACTTAATTATAAGACACACACACACACACTCCCTGATAGGCTCACTGTATTCTATAACCTATGGGAGCTCATTAGACTCAGACGAGTGGCGCCAGTGCAGGTTGGTCCCTCGTGATCGTCACAATGTGTGCCACCAGGGTCCAATATACTGGAGTGATGAAGTGGCACAACGGGCATGGAGTGGCTCCTACGAGTTGGGTACCATTCCTTTTCCCCCCCTGAGCCTGTATGGCTGTCTTTACACAGGCAGACCAATTATGGATCTTTTTACAATAACTGGGCAAAAGATCAGAATTGTTTTGCTTGTGTAAACACATGCTATGAGTCATAGAGACAATGTTTTTATGCGGGATCGGGACAGGGGGACGGGCGGGGGACGGGGGGACGGGGGGGGCTGGAGAAAGGGGGAGGGCTGGAGACAGGCGGAGGGCTGGGGACAGAGGGAGGGCTGGGGACAGTGGGGAGGGTTAGGGAGGGTTGGGGACAGTGGGGAGGTCTGGGGACAGTGGGGAGAGATGGGGACAGTGGGGAAGACTGGGGACAGGGGGAGGGATGGGACAGTGGGGAGGGCTGGAGACAGTGGGGATAAACACGGGAAACTGTTGAGCGTGAAAAACCCAGCAGCGTTGCAGTTCTTGACACATTCAAACCAGTGCGCCTGGCACCTACTACCATAACCTTTTCAAAGGCACTTGAATGGCACACATACACAATCCATGTCTCAATTGTCTCAAAGCTTAAAAATCATTCTTTAACCTGTTTCCTCCCCTTCATCTACACTGATTGAAGTGGATTTACCAGGTGACATCAATACGGGATCATAGCTTTCACCTGGATTCACCTGAGTAGTCCATGTCATGGAAAGAGCAGGTGTTCCTAATGTTTTGTCCACTCAGTGTATAGTCAGCTATGTTACACAGTTAAAAATAAAAAAGTTGGTAATTTAGCAGACGCTCTTATCCAGAGCGACTTACAGGAGCAATTAGAGTTAAGTGCCTTGCTCAAGAGCACATCGACAGATTTTTCACCTAGTTGGCTCAGGGATTAGAACCAGCGTTACTGGCACAATGCTCTTAACCACTAAGCTACCTTCCGCCACAGTTAGCTACAGCTGTGTTCCATTGAATTCATATGCTCTATTTACTCATGTCCCATAACTGCTGACATGCAAATACAGCTGATGTGTTTTTTAACCCATTATAATTAATTAGCCTTCCTGGTGAAAACATATCAATGTATCCCACCTGTAATACAGCATTCCTCTATCTTGCAGTTTCTGTTGCATCTTATTAATGTATCTCATTAAGACAGAGTTGGCAGGCTGTCTATTCCTTTTCTCGGTTTAGAATATTTTAGCATATTCACACCCACTCTCTCCACCCACCGCACATCTATATCTCTTAAAACACATCTAATGTAAAGCAGCTGACATCCCCAATAGAAGCACATGGATAAAGGTACCGGTATATAGTATATACAAATATAAACAAAGGCCCTGTGTAGGAGTGAAAGGGAGGTGAGGCGATAAGGTGAGAGGGAAAGAAAGAGAGAAGGGTAGTTAGAGAGAGAGACATGGAGAGGGGGATGGAGAGATAACAGGAGAATGGTAGTTAGAGAGAGAGACATGGAGAGGGGGATGGAGGGATAACAGGAGAATGGTAGTTAGAGAGAGAGACATGGAGAGGGGGATGGAGAGATAACAGGAGAATGGTAGTTAGAGAGAGAGAGACATGGAGAGGGCGATGGAGAAATAACAGGAGAATGGTAGTTAGAGAGAGAGACATGGAGAGGGGGATGGAGAGATAACAGGAGAATGGTAGTTAGAGAGAGAGAGACATGGAGAGGGGGATGGAGAGATAACAGGAGAATGGTAGTTAGAATTAGAACGACTCCCTCTAATTATCAAAAAGAAAAGAGCAATTAAATTCTACAACCACCTAAAAAGAAATGATTCTCAAACCTTCCATATAAAGCCATCACCTACAGAGATATGAACCTGGAGAAGATTCCCCTCTGCCAGCTGGTCCTGGGGCTCTGTTCACAAACACAAACAGACCCCACAGAGCCCCAGGACAGCAACACAATTAGACCCAATCAAATCATGAGAAAACTAAAAGATACTTACTTGACACATTGGAAAGAATTAACAAGAAAACAGAGCAAACTAGAATGTTATTTGGCCCTGAAACAGAAAGTACACAGTAGCAGAATACCTGACCACTGTGACTGACCCAGTCTCAGTGAGCATAGCCTTGCTATTGAGAAAGGCCACCATAAGCAGACCTGGCTCTCATTAGAAGACAGGCTATGTGCCCACTGCCCACAAAATGAGGTGGAAACGGAGTTACACTTCCTAACCTCCTGCCAAATGTATGACCATATTACAGACACATATTTCCCTGATATTATACCCACAAAGAATTTGAAAACAAATCCCATATCGATTATGTGAAATACCACTGTGTGCCACCACAGCAGCAAGATTTGTGACCAAGAAAAGGGCAACCAGTGGAGCACAAACACCATCGTGAATACAACCTATATTTATAGACAATATAACATTTGAAATGTCTCTATTCTTTTAAAACTGTTGAGAGTGTAATGTTTCCTGTTCATTTCTGATTGTTTATTTGCCTTCTTTATTCCCCTTCACTTGCTTTGGCAATGTAAACATATGTTTCCCATGCCAATAAAGCCCTTCGATGTAGGGTTAACAGAGAGATGGGTAGTTAGAGAGAGACATGGAGAGTAGTTAGAGAGGGGGATGGAGAGGGGGATGAGAGATAACAGAGAGAAGGGTAGTTAGAGAGGGGGATGGAGAGGGGGATGAGATAACAGAGAGAAGGGTAGTTAGAGAGGGGGATGGAGAGGGGGATGAGAGATAACAGAGAGAAGGGTAGTTAGAGAGGGGGATGGAGAGGGGGATGAGATAACAGAGAGAAGGGTAGTTAGAGAGGGGGATGAGAGATAACAGAGAGAAAGGTAGTTAGAGAGGGGGATGGAGAGGGGGATGAGATAACAGAGAGGGTAGTTAGAGAGGGGGGATGGAGAGGGGGGATGAGAGATAACAGAGAGAAGGGTAGTTAGAGAGGGGGGATGGAGAGGGGGATGAGATAACAGAGAGATGGGTAGTTAGAGAGAGACATGGAGAGTAGTTAGAGAGGGGGATGAGATAACAGAGAGAAGGGTGGTTAGAGAGAGACATGGAGAGGGGGGATTTAGAGATTATTTTTATTAAACCTTGATTTAACTAGGCATGACAGGGAGAAGGGTAGGGTTGCCAAACAACAACACACAGCACTGGGACGACACCTGAAACGTTCCACTCTAATAATAGCCACTTCACTGTAACGTATAGACTACATCTCTACTGTATAGACTACATCTCCCATAGTAGTTATGCCCCCATACAAACCCATGATGAACACATTACAGACACATCCATCCATCACCTCTGGTGTTACTCATCCATCAGAGTCCTATGTGGCTTAGGGCTACTGCAGGTCTGGCCGTCCCATGAAGTACATGTATTATCTCAAGGTGGGGATGAAAATCAATGAAAGCAATATTCCTATTGGATTTAGTTTATGCCATCGACCCTTGGCTCTGAGCTGGTGTGTAGATCATCGGTGGAGCGGAGAGTGGGGAGAGTGGCTGACCTCTCGCTAAACAACCTCCATGCATGTGTTGTGAGATCTGATCATCTGTGCAGGGTGACTGCAAAAATGGGGCCGACAGCACCGCATTTTGGGAGTGTCCTAAAAAATACTTTTACAATGTACTCTGTTTTTGTTGCTCTGAGAAGGTGTTCAGATGTGTTCCACTAGGCATGTTTTAAGACACAGCAAAACAAGGCCCTTCATGTTATTTATACAACACACAAGTGAGTGCCAAATGAAGACAAACGGCTTAAATTAATGTAGAACTAATTCATTGTTAAGGCTTTCACACAACCCTCTCTTTTTACCTTAAAAGTGTTATTTCTCTCTCTCTCGCTCTCTCTCGCTCCTCTGAGGGAAAAGGCAGAATGTCACGCTCAACATTCCGAGCGTGTCTCCGGAGTTCCTCAGTGCCAGCTGAAAAGCAGGCTGCCAGGGGTCACCCAAAGCTCGGGTTCCTCTCTAAACACCCATCAGTCCTCTCTGGAAGTGACCTAGTATCCACAACAGGGCTCAAAGACGTGGCGTGGGAGAGTGGTAGGGATAGTTTTAAGTTTCAAGTTTTAACGTCACATGCACAAGTAAAGGCATTTTACTGTACATGTGCATGTGACATTAAAACTTGAAACTATCCCTACCGCTCTCCCATGCCACGTCTTTGAGCCCTGTCGGTGTGAAGTGACCCCCTAGACGCTGATCTGGGGTCAGTTTAGCATTTTCTCCACTAATGGTTGAGGTTAGGATTGGAGGAGGACAAGTTGATCCTAGATCTGTATGCATCTAGGGGAAACTCTGACTGTCATTCTGACTGTGGTCACAGAGTTGATCCCACTGCTGCCACCAGTGAACCAGCAATATCTGCCCCACAGGGATCTGCAGCTTGGATCCGATGGGCTGTTTTTATGAGTGTTGGGATTTTACGAGCATTTTCCTCGGCTTCCTCCGACAGCTTTCTCAGCTCCATTGCCGTCATCCGACCTCCGGGGTATTGTAGAGTGGAAAGCCGTGTCTATCCAACATACCGCATCAATAAAGCAACATAAAAATGAGTTTAGATAATTTATCAACATTTCTCCCTCGGCACAAATGGGCATATGCTGGTTGAAGCGGAACTATTTTATATCTGTATGGAATGCATTGGCTGAGGCTCTTCACACGGACTGGCCATAGAGCAGTTTGGGCAATGCCAGATGGGCTGGTACATCTTTAGCCCAGTGGGCCGGTCTAAATGTGTGGTTTTAGCACAGAATGACCATGATTTTTCTAATAATGGGGGCCTCTAGGAAAATAAATGGGCCAGTTTGTTAGCCTTGGTCGCATTCTGGTCCCAGTCCGTTCCCTGCTGGGAACAGAATATGTTTCAATGATGCAAGCAGGGTAGCTACTTATATGAAGTTAAATCCCCTTAATTTGTCAATAGCAAATAACTCTTCAACACGCCTGTGTTTAGCCATCGTCATATCTCTCAACCTCAGTCCTTCCACCCACTAAACCCACAGTCCAGGGCATTAAAGCCTTCCACAGCCATCAGCATAACACAGTCCCACCACCTCCAGTCTTGTATACACTCTCCCTCTTTGTCATTTGCACTTGACTTGAAAATGGACTCCCTTTTCTTTAGTCTCTCTATCCCTTTCTCTCCTCTCACACTCTCTTTCAACACATGACAAGAATACCTGATGAAAAGATCGAAATGCTTCTCCAGATGGGCTTCCCCCCTTAACCCTCCCCACTGCCTCCCATCCACACCCCTCCTCATACCCAGCCCCTCTCCATCCACACCCCTCCTCCTACCCCGCCCCTCTCCATTCACAGCCCTCACATTAACATCAGACATGCACATGCTGGCCCGGGTCTTGTCTCCCCTGCCTGGCCTGGGTCTTGTCTCAGGGGAGCCAGTGGCAGCATATCGGCCCGGCCGATCTTAATGCATGTCTTCCGCAACAAATTGGCCCGTTTACTTAAGAGTCATGCTTCGTTGTGCTTTGGCCTATGAATATTTTATAAGACCGGGTCCGTTGATGGATACAATGACCGGTTGGTTCCCTTATCTTATTTAACCAGCCAGGGAGATGCACTGCCGTGAACACGGCCCTGCTGAGACTCGCAACCAGGAGAAGGACTGTGGTACGGAGAAAGAGGGGTGTTAAGGTATTAGGTCTCAGTCCTTGTCTGTGTCCCAAATGGTACCTTATTCCCTATATAGTGCACTACTTTTGAGCAGAGCCTATAGGGTAGTAGTGCACTATATAGGGAGAAGGGTGCCATTTGGGACGCAGAGAAGGACTGAGACCTAGTACCTCAATACCCCTCTAGCTCCATACCACAGCTCAATCCACACCTTGAAGAGAACACTGGTATCTGGTGGGGAAATGAAAGGAGAAAAAAATAAATGTTCCCTTTCTCTCTCTCCTGTCCTGTCTCTGCTTTCTCTCTCTCCATCCCCTGGGGTGGAGTGGCTGTTTGATTTAAAAACCCTTTTCATATCACCTTTGCCATAATGGCTAATAATGCTAGCCTCCAAATCAATGGGGCATGTCCTAGATTGTCAGAGTGGCCCGCTCCATGAAGGGATCTGGAGGGCACTCTGTATTTTAGTTTATTACCTGGGAAGACAGACTGCTGGCCGGGACCTGGTCTCAATTCTCCAGGAGGCCTGGAAGGGCCGGTGCTCTTCCCCAGAGAACGGGGCTCTCACAGGGGCTTTATGGGATGGCCATGCCCTGGTAGTAGGCTGTCTCTCTTCATTAACACTAAAGGAGACAGACACTCTCTGGGATTCTAATGCCGCCCCAGGCTACCTGGAGATTGTGCTGAGTGGGCAGAGTGGGGATGGGGTACTGGGAGGGTTGTGTGTGTGTGTGGTTTTGGAGGGGGGGGGGGGGGGTTATGCGTGTGTGTGTGTGTGTGTGTGTGTAGGGTAGCATGTGTGTGGTTTGTGTAAGGTGAAGGGAGAGGAGGTGGTGAGAAGAGAGTCGTTTGTGCTGTTGTATGTATGGAGGTATGGAGAAATGCTCCATTCCCTCCATGCCTTCTAGTAGTCTTACTGTAAATTAGTTGATTCATGTAACTGGTTCTGTATAAACTATAATGCAACAGTCCTGGACCTTAAACACCAGTCTGTCAGTACAGTATCCTGGACACTTCCATGGCTATAACACCAGTCTGTCAGTACAGTCCCCTGGACCTCTCCATGGCTATTACACCAGTCTGTCAGTACAGTATCCTGGACACTTCTATGGCTATAACACCAGTCTGTCAGTACAGTATCCTGGACCCCTCCATGGCTATAACACCAGTCTGTCAGTACAGTATCCTGGACCCCTCCATGGCTATAACACCAGTCTGTCAGTACAGTATCCTGGACACTTCCATGGCTATAACACCAGTCTGTCAGTACAGTATCCTGGACCTCTCCATGGCTATTACACCAGTCTGTCAGTACAGTATCCTGGACACTTCCATGGCTATAACACCAGTCTGTCAGTACAGTATCCTGGACACTTCCATGGCTATAACACCAGTCTGTCAGTACAGTATCCTGGACACTTCCATGGCTATTACACCAGTCTGCCAGTACAGTATCCTGGACCTCTCCATGGCTATAACACCAGTCTGCCAGTACAGTCCCCTGGACCCCTCCATGGCTATAACACCAGTCTGTCAGTACAGTATCCTGGACACTTCCATGGCTATAACACCAGTCTGTCAGTACAGTATCCTGGACACTTCCATGGCTATAACACCAGTCTGTCAGTACAGTATCCTGGACCCCTCCATGGCTATTACACCAGTCTGTCAGTACAGTATCCTGGACCTCTCCATGGCTATAACACCAGTCTGTCAGTACAGTATCCTGGACACTTCTATGGCTATAACACCAGTCTGTCAGTACAGTATCCTGGACCCCTCCATGGCTATAACACCAGTCTGTCAGTACAGTATCCTGGACACTTCCATGGCTATAACACCAGTCTGTCAGTACAGTATCCTGGACCTCTCCATGGCTATTACACCAGTCTGCCAGTACAGTCCCCTGGACACTTCCATGGCTATAACACCAGTCTGTCAGTACAGTATCCTGGACACTTCCATGGCTATAACACCAGTCTGCCAGTACAGTATCCTGGACCTCTCCATGGCTATAACACCAGTCTGCCAGTACAGTCCCCTGGACACTTCCATGGCTATAACACCAGTCTGTCAGTACAGTATCCTGGACACTTCCATGGCTATAACACCAGTCTGTCAGTACAGTATCCTGGACCCCTCCATGGCTATTACACCAGTCTGTCAGTACAGTATCCTGGACCTCTCCATGGCTATAACACCAGTCTGTCAGTACAGTATCCTGGACACTTCTATGGCTATAACACCAGTCTGTCAGTACAGTATCCTGGACCCTCCATGGCTATAACACCAGTCTGTCAGTACAGTATCCTGGACACTTCCATGGCTATAACACCAGTCTGTCAGTACAGTATCCTGGACCTCTCCATGGCTATTACACCAGTCTGTCAGTACAGTATCCTGGACACTTCCATGGCTATAACACCAGTCTGTCAGTACAGTATCCTGGACACTTCCATGGCTATAACACCAGTCTGTCAGTACAGTATCCTGGACACTTCCATGGCTATAACACCAGTCTGTCAGTACAGTATCCTGGACCTCTCCATGGCTATAACACCAGTCTGTCAGTACAGTATCCTGGACACTTCAATGGCTATAACACCAGTCTGTCAGTACAGTATCCTGGACACTTCCATGGCTATAACACCAGTCTGTCAGTACAGTATCCTGGACCTCTCCATGGCCATAACACCAGTCTGTCAGTACAGTATCCTGGACACTTCCATGGCTATTACACCAGTCTGTCAGTACAGTATCCTGGACACTTCCATGGCTATAACACCAGTCTGTCAGTACAGTATCCTGGACACTCCCATGGCTATTACACCAGTCTGTCAGTACAGTATCCTGGACACTACCATGGCTATAACACCAGTCTGTCAGTACAGTATCCTGGACCTCTCCATGGCTTAAACAACAGTCTGTCAGTACAGTATCCTGGACCTCTCCATGGCTATAACACCAGTCTGTCAGTACAGTATCCTGGACACTTCCATGGCTATAACACCAGTCTGTCAGTACAGTATCCTGGACACTTCCATGGCTATAACACCAGTCTGTCAGTACAGTATCCTGGACACTTCCATGGCTATAACACCAGTCTGTCAGTACAGTATCCTGGACACTTCCATGGCTATTACACCAGTCTGTCAGTACAGTATCCTGGACACTTCCATGGCTATAACACCAGTCTGTCAGTACAGTATCCTGGACCTCTCCATGGCTATAACACCAGTCTGTCAGTACAGTATCCTGGACCTCTCCATGGCTATAACACCAGTCTGTCAGTACAGTATCCTGGACACTTCCATGGCTATAACACCAGTCTGTCAGTACAGTATCCTGGACCTCTCCATGGCTATAACACCAGTCTGTCAGTACAGTATCCTGGACACTACCATGGCTATAACACCAGTCTGTCAGTACAGTATCCTGGACACTACCTTGGCTATTACACCAGTCTGTCAGTACAGTATCCTGGACACTTCCATGGCTATTACACCAGTCTGTCAGTACAGTATCCTGGATACTTCCCTGGCTATAACACCAGTCTGTCAGTACAGTATCCTGGACACTACCATGGCTATAACACCAGTCTGTCAGTACAGTATCCTGGACACTTCCATGGCTATTACACCAGTCTGTCAGTACAGTATCCTGGACACTTCCATGGCTATAACACCAGTCTGTCAGTACAGTATCCTGGACACTTCCATGGCTATAACACCAGTCTGTCAGTACAGTATCCTGGACACTTCCATGGCTATTACACCAGTCTGTCAGTACAGTATCCTGGACCTCTCCATGGCCATAACACCAGTATGTCAGTACAGTATCCTGGACACTTCCATGGCTATAACACCAGTCTGTCAGTACAGTATCCTGGACACTTCCATGGCTATTACACCAGTCTGTCAGTACAGTATCCTGGACACTTCCATGGCTATAACACCAGTCTGTCAGTACAGTATCCTGGACACTTCCATGGCTATAACACCAGTCTGTCAGTACAGTATCCTGGACACTTCCATGGCTATAACACCAGTCTGTCAGTACAGTATCCTGGACACTTCAATGGCTATAACACCAGTCTGTCAGTACAGTATCCTGGACACTTCCATGGCTATTACACCAGTCTGTCAGTACAGTATCCTGGACACTTCCATGGCTATTACACCAGTCTGTCAGTACAGTATCCTGGACACTTCCATGGCTATTACACCAGTCTGTCAATACAGTATCCTGGACACTTCCATGGCTATAACACCAGTCTGTCAGTACAGTATCCTGGACACTTCCATGGCTATAACACCAGTCTGTCAGTACAGTATCCTGGACACTTCCATGGCTATTACACCAGTCTGTCAGTACAGTATCCTGGACACTTCCATGGCTATAACACCAGTCTGTCAGTACAGTATCCTGGACACTTCCATGGCTATTACACCAGTCTGTCAGTACAGTATCCTGGACACTTCCATGGCTATTACACCAGTCTGTCAGTACAGTATCCTGGACACTTCCATGGCTATTACACCAGTCTGTCAGTACAGTATCCTGGACACTTCCATGGCTATTACACCAGTCTGTCAGTACAGTATCCTGGACACTTCCCTGGCTATAACACCAGTCTGTCAGTACAGTATCCTGGACACTACCATGGCTATAACACCAGTCTGTCAGTACAGTATCCTGGACACTTCCATGGCTATTACACCAGTCTGTCAGTACAGTATCCTGGACGCTTCCATGGCTATAACACCAGTCTGTCAGTACAGTATCCTGGACACTTCCATGGCTATAACACCAGTCTGTCAGTACAGTATCCTGGACACTTCCATGGCTATTACACCAGTCTGTCAGTACAGTATCCTGGACCTCTCCATGGCCATAACACCAGTATGTCAGTACAGTATCCTGGACACTTCCATGGCTATAACACCAGTCTGTCAGTACAGTATCCTGGACACTTCCATGGCTATTACACCAGTCTGTCAGTACAGTATCCTGGACACTTCCATGGCTATAACACCAGTCTGTCAGTACAGTATCCTGGACACTTCCATGGCTATAACACCAGTCTGTCAGTACAGTATCCTGGACACTTCCATGGCTATAACACCAGTCTGTCAGTACAGTATCCTGGACACTTCAATGGCTATTACACCAGTCTGTCAGTACAGTATCCTGGACACTTCCATGGCTATAATACCAGTCTGTCAGTACAGTATCCTGGACACTTCCATGGCTATAACACCAGTCTGTCAGTACAGTATCCTGGACACTTCCATGGCTATAACACCAGTCTGTCAGTACAGTATCCTGGACCTCTCCATGGCCATAACACCAGTCTGTCAGTACAGTATCCTGGACACTTCCATGGCTATTACACCAGTCTGTCAGTACAGTATCCTGGACACTTCCATGGCTATAACACCAGTCTGTCAGTACAGTATCCTGGACACTCCCATGGCTATTACACCAGTCTGTCAGTACAGTATCCTGGACACTACCATGGCTATAACACCAGTCTGTCAGTACAGTATCCTGGACCTCTCCATGGCTTAAACAACAGTCTGTCAGTACAGTATCCTGGACCTCTCCATGGCTATAACACCAGTCTGTCAGTACAGTATCCTGGACACTTCCATGGCTATAACACCAGTCTGTCAGTACAGTATCCTGGACACTTCCATGGCTATAACACCAGTCTGTCAGTACAGTATCCTGGACACTTCCATGGCTATAACACCAGTCTGTCAGTACAGTATCCTGGACACTTCCATGGCTATTACACCAGTCTGTCAGTACAGTATCCTGGACACTTCCATGGCTATAACACCAGTCTGTCAGTACAGTATCCTGGACCTCTCCATGGCTATAACACCAGTCTGTCAGTACAGTATCCTGGACCTCTCCATGGCTATAACACCAGTCTGTCAGTACAGTATCCTGGACACTTCCATGGCTATAACACCAGTCTGTCAGTACAGTATCCTGGACACTTCCATGGCTATTACACCAGTCTGTCAGTACAGTATCCTGGACACTTCCATGGCTATAACACCAGTCTGTCAGTACAGTATCCTGGACCTCTCCATGGCTATAACACCAGTCTGTCAGTACAGTATCCTGGACCTCTCCATGGCTATAACACCAGTCTGTCAGTACAGTATCCTGGACACTTCCATGGCTATAACACCAGTCTGTCAGTACAGTATCCTGGACACTTCCATGGCTATAACACCAGTCTGTCAGTACAGTATCCTGGACCTCTCCATGGCTATAACACCAGTCTGTCAGTACAGTATCCTGGACACTTCCATGGCTATAACACCAGTCTGTCAGTACAGTATCCTGGACCTCTCCATGGCTATAACACCAGTCTGTCAGTACAGTATCCTGGACCTCTCCATGGCTATAACACCAGTCTGTCAGTACAGTATCCTGGACACTTCCATGGCTATAACACCAGTCTGTCAGTACAGTATCCTGGACACTTCCATGGCTATAACACCAGTCTGTCAGTACAGTATCCTGGACACTTCCATGGCTATAACACCAGTCTGTCAGTACAGTATCCTGGACACTTCCATGGCTATAACACCAGTCTGTCAGTACAGTATCCTGGACACTTCCATGGCTATAACACCAGTCTGTCAGTACAGTATCCTGGACACTTCCATGGCTATAACACCAGTCTGTCAGTACAGTATCCTGGACACTTCCATGGCTATAACACCAGTCTGTCAGTACAGTATCCTGTACCTCTCCATGGCTATAACACCAGTCTGTCAGTACAGTATCCTGGACCTCTCCATGGCTATAACACCAGTCTGTCAGTACAGTATCCTGGACACTTCCATGGCTATAACACCAGTCTGTCAGTACAGTATCCTGGACACTTCCATGGCTATAACACCAGTCTGTCAGTACAGTATCCTGGACACTTCCATGGCTATAACACCAGTCTGTCAGTACAGTATCCTGGACACTTCCATGGCTATAACACCAGTCTGTCAGTACAGTATCCTGGACACTTCCATGGCTATAACACCAGTCTGTCAGTACAGTATCCTGGACCTCTCCATGGCTATAACACCAGCCTGTCAGTACAGTATCCTGGACACTACCATGGCTATAACACCAGTCTGTCAGTACAGTATCCTGGACACTTCCATGGCTATAACACCAGTCTGTCAGTACAGTATCCTGGACACTTCCATGGCTATAACACCAGTCTGTCAGTACAGTATCCTGGACCTCTCCATGGCTATAACACCAGTCTGTCAGTACAGTATCCTGGACCTCTCCATGGCCATAACACCAGCCTGTCAGTACAGTATCCTGGACACTACCATGGCTATAACACCAGTCTGTCAGTACAGTATCCTGGACACTTCCATGGCTATAACACCAGTCTGTCAGTACAGTATCCTGGACCTCTCCATGGCTATAACACCAGCCTGTCAGTACAGTATCCTGGACACTACCATGGCTATAACACCAGTCTGTCAGTACAGTATCCTGGACACTTCCATGGCTATAACACCAGTCTGTCAGTACAGTATCCTGGACACTTCCATGGCTATAACACCAGTCTGTCAGTACAGTATCCTGGACCTCTCCATGGCTATAACACCAGTCTGTCAGTACAGTATCCTGGACACTTCCATGGCTATAACACCAGCCTGTCAGTACAGTATCCTGGACCTCTCCATGGCTATAACACCAGTCTGTCAGTACAGTATCCTGGACACTTCCATGGCTATAACACCAGTCTGTCAGTACAGTATCCTGGACCTCTCCATGGCTATAACACCAGTCTGTCAGTACAGTATCCTGGACCTCTCCATGGCTATAACACCAGCCTGTCAGTACAGTATCCTGGACCTCTCCATGGCTATAACACCAGTCTGTCAGTACAGTATCCTGGACCTCTCCATGGCTATAACACCAGTCTGTCAGTACAGTATCCTGGACCTCTCCATGGCTATAACACCAGTCTGTCAGTACAGTATCCTGGACCTCTCCATGGCTATAACACCAGCCTGTCAGTACAGTATCAGCCTCACTGCCTGCAATGATCGTCACCTCTGCTTGTTAAACCAGCTCTCTCTCTGACACTGAAGGAGTTAAAAGACAGAGAGTCACATCTCTGAGCCTCAGTGGCTTTTATCGGCAGCTAATTAAATCTCCCGCTATTCATTTGACGTAATGTGGTTTTAATTTGATTAGAGGCCGGGTCAGGAAGAGGTTCCAGAAAGCAGCGGAATGAGGAAGAGGGGAGAGAGAGAGAGGTTGAAGAGAAAGAGAGGTTGAAGAGGAAGAGCGAGAGAGAGAGAGAGGTTGAAGAGGAAGAAAGATAGGTTGTTAACACAGGACAAATACAGTACTGTGGGTGTATGATAACCTTATTACATAATCTACCAGGGTGTAAGGAGAGGGGGTGATGGGGGGAGTTCTCTATAGGGTGTATGGAGAGGTAGTGGGGGGAGACCTCTACCAGGGTGCAAGGAGAACAGGAGGTGGTGGGAGGTCTCTACCAGGGTGTAAGGAGAGGGGGTGGTTGGGGGAGGTCTCTACCAGGGTGTAAGGAGAGTCCATAAAGAGAAGGGTGGACTGTATAAGGAGGCTATAAAGCACAGCACAAGGACTGGTCCTGGAAGGGGTCTGCTGTGCTAGTTGCTTCTGGAGGGTGCCATTTTCCTGAAGGATGGCACCATTTTGCTGTGGTTGGGCACCATTTCGTTGCAGTGTCTTGTGGGTTGTTTGTAGGTTACCCTGTATGTCTCTTAGCATGCCTAGGATGAGCTGTAGCAGTTGGTCCTTATCCTTCTCCTTCTGCCCCTCTGCCTTGTGTGTGCCATAGTAAACTAAACTGTCTTCCGGATCCATCGCAGCAATCAAATCCGGCTCCAAGGACCGGTAAGTTGTGTGACTTGGGATTAGATGTTGTGTTCTGGAGGGAATACAAAGAGGCGATAGCTACGACACATTAGCATACAAAACAAAGTGTCATAACTAAGTATAACATACATGCTAACCAAACAAAGGACATTACCAATATCTATGGAACTCGGGCTATAAGGCAACAAAGGAAGCATTCTAAGGAAAGTATAGCATCATAAATGGTCTGATTGGCAATAACTAGTTTGAGTTAACTGAACTCGGTTTGAGTTAATTGAACTTGTTAGGTTTCACAGATATTGGTGTCCTCATGGTGCTGAAGATGAATTCTGTCTCTGCTACAGTCTGAACGTGTACCTTTTTTCTCCTTGCTGTCTTGCTAAAATGAGTATTACAGAGAAAAAGCTGGTTCACACTAGCGATCTCTTGTTTGGTATTCAAGGTGTAGTATCCTCCGAGATTAATTTAAAGGTGGACCTACAGGGGGTGGATGCAACCTTTAATTTTTGTGTTGAATGGATAAATAAATTACGGTGGGATCGATGTGGATTTAATCTGCCGTGCCTCTTGACATCCATCCAAGAGTCTCTCCCTCCCATTTTCAGCACCCAGAAGACTGATGATAGATGAGTTGCCTACTCTCTACACCCACCCCCCATGCTAGTGGCCAGCCCAACACACATACAAGGAAGACACAAACATACTGTAAAATGTAATATAGTACTACACAATTATACTGAGAGAGGAATTTAGATCAATAACAGTAAAATGCTGCAAGGAGAAAGCAAACTTCACCGTTACATTTTTATTTCATTTGAACACTGACAACGTTGAATGATTTCCCCACCGTTCCAACACAGATGGACAGCCAGTGCTCTGGACTGATCACAGATCCATCTAAAGTTACCCTTCTGGATTACCCTCTGACACCCACCTCTGTCCCCCAACCTCCAGGCCCCCCAACTTCCGAATTCCCCAGTCCCCCAACCCCCCTGTCTCCCAACCCCCCAAGCCCCCCAGGCTCGCCAACCCTCCAGGTCCCCCAACCCCCCAACCCCCAGGCTCCCTGTCCCACAACCCCCTGTCCCCCTGTTCCCCAATCCCCCCTGTCCCCCAACCCCCAAGGTCCCCCAACTCCCCAAGCCCCCGAGTCCCCAGCCCTAAACTCGCCCCAGCTCGCCCCAGCCCCAAGCTCGCCCCAGTCCCCAGCCCTAAACTCGCCCCAGTCCCCAGCCCTAAACTCGCCCCAGTCCCCAGCCCTAAACTCGCCCCAGTCCCCAGCCCTAAACTCGCCCCAGTCCCCAGCCCTAAACTCGCCCCAGTCCCCAGCCCTAAATTCGTCCCAGTCCCCAGCCCTAAACTCGTCCCAGTCCCCAGCCCCAAGCTCGCCCCAGTCCCCAGCCCTAAGCTCGCCCCAGCTCCAGTGGCCCCTGTCCTGTGACATCTCAGACCACTGTCTATTTTTGAGTTCCAAATGGCACTCTATTCCCTTCATTGAACACTATGGGTTCTGGTCAAAAAGTAGTGCACTACTGTATATAGGGAATAGGGTATCATTTGGAATGCAACCAATACCCTGTCGGCTCTGTAGGAATGTAACTATTGGGAGGGGGATGGTTGGGGTTATTTACTGGCGGGGCCAGGCGACCTGTCCCTCTTCACGTCCGCCCCCTGTAGATTAAGATGCAGCTGCAGTCGCCACGGCCAGACGATGGGGAGATTGATGGGAAACACAGGGGCCGCAGAGGAGCGGATGATTTTTCAACAGCCGCCAAAGATGCCACCTCAGCAGCGTTGTCATGTTCGACCAACGTGAAACTACAGGGGTGTCCGCATTGTGTGTAAGAGAGAGAGAATAGGTTGTGTGTACAGCAGAGGAGGCTGGTGGGAGGAGCTATAGGAGGACAGGATCATTGGAATGGCTGGAATGGAATAAATGGAACTGAGTTACACATGTGGTTTCCATAAGTTTTTGATGTGTTTGATACCGTTCCATTTATACCATTCCAGCCATTACAATGAGCCTGTCCTCCTATAGCTCCTCCCACCAGCCTCATCTGGTGTACAGGCATTTGAGTGAGTGAGTGCGTGCACACAGGCTTACAACACATTGTTACATTCCTCCTTTATTTCAACAGGGATGTAGTATATCAATTGTAGTTAATTTCTGCCCATTCAGCGAGATTGGCTACAGTTAATTAGCAATTAGCTTAGTATGTCATTGTAATTAGCAAAACCATCATTAGAGTAAATAGATGTAACGTGAATGCACGGTTAAAGCAGCTATCTGTGTTTAAGGCCCAAATGGCACCCTAATACATGTATAGTACAGTACTTTTGTCGTAAGTAGTGTGGTATTTAGAGAATAGTGTGGGACTTGGGACACAGTCTGTGTGTTGAAATGGGTGAGCGCTCCGGGTCGAGCAGGGGGCTTGCTGACAACACTTTCTCAAAGCCATCTGCCATTTTCCGCTCAATTAATTTGTTATAGGAAGTGGGATCAATTAAGAGAAGCCGGTAATGGCTTTATATCCTAGTTTCCTTTTTATGGCCTAATATTTTCTCTTCTCCTCTCTACCATGAAAAGAGTCTAATCAATACCCGGCCTCTTTTTTACTCCTTTAGACTCATTTGTTTTCCGCAACCTTTCCTGGCATGAGGAACAGGCTGTAACAAGGGGTTAGGGTTGGGGTCACACAAACTGTATACACGGACAGATGTACAGACGGACAGACGGACGGACAGACGGGTAGACAGGCAGACAGAGAGACAGGCACACAGAGAGACAGGAGAACAAACAGACAAGCAGACAGGCAGACAGAGAGACAGGAGGACAGACAGACAAGCAGACAAGCAGACAGGCAGACAGAGAGACAGGAGGACAGACAGACAAGCAGACAAGCAGGCAGGCAGACAGAGAGACAGGAGGACAGACAGACAAGCAGACAAGCAGGTAGGCAGACAGAGAGACAGGAGGACAGACAGGCATGGAGACGGTGAGATCCAATGGATGGAGGAGAAACAGACAATTATAACACATTTATACAAACGTACATCCATGTTTCCATTTCTCTACTGCAGTCTCACCCTCTTTCCATCTCTTTAACCATAGAAATAGAGGTTAAGATTTCCCCAGCCATAGAGACAGAGACAGATTCCCCCAGCCATAGAGACAGAGACAGATTCCCCCAGCCATAGAGACAGAGACAGATTCCCCCAGCCATAGAGACAGAGACAGATTCCCCCAGCCATAGAGACAGAGACAGATTCCCCCAGCCATACAGACAGACAGATTCCCCCAGCCATAGAGACAGAGACAGATTCCCCCAGCCATAGAGACAGAGACAGATTCCCCCAGCCATAGAGACAGACAGATTCCCCCAGCCATAGAGACAGAGACAGATTCCCCCAGCCATAGAGACAGAGACAGATTCCCCCAGCCATACAGACAGATTCCCCCAGCCATAGAGACAGAGACAGATTCCCCCAGCCATAGAGACAGAGACAGATCAGACATCTCTCTTTTATTTACCACCACTGGGCCCTGAGAGGCATGATCACAATGAAGAAAGGAAAGAGATTAATAAAAATAAAAATATGTGTGTTGTCTATATGGAGGGTGTTAAGTTGCTCCAGTGCTCCTCCCGTCACAACATGTAAGAATTCTGGGCGCCTCTCACTCCCAGCAGGCATTGGGGCTTAGTGACACAGACGGAGCAGGTCATCTGTCAGACACAGGCCCCTGAGTGTGTATGTACAGTATGAGTGTGTGTGTGTGCATATGAGTGTGTGTGTTTCTGCATGTGTGTGTCTGCATGTGTGTGTTTGTGATAGAGACCCTCAGAGGCTGACAGTTAGACAGGCGGAACACCATTAGTTCAGACTCCTACACTCATCGCTCAGCCTGCTCTTCCAAAGGGGCTGAGGAGGATTCAAGAGGTTGTCATAGTGACTGTTCCCCCTGGATACACAACTCACAACACTTCCAGACCAGGAGCCCTGGGGGGCGGAGCTCCAATGGCCTCTGACCTATCACGACCTGTCAAGGTCTTGTGGATGGGCTTTAGGGGGAAGAGGGGAAGAGGAGAGGTGGAGAGGAGGGGAAGAGGGGATCGTCCATGTTGTAAATTTAGCTGATCCTCTGTCAGCTTCATGTTATCCTTTCAGAAGAAGAGTGACCTACAGTGCTGAGCCACTTGGCTTGGCTTTGGTTGGTCTTTGGTTGGTCTTTGGTTGGTCTTTGGTTGGTCTTTGGTTGGTCTTCAGGGTTTGTGTGATGTGAGGGTAAAGACACACTGTAATACACAAGAGAGTGGAACTCTGTTTGTCTCCTGATACTACGTCAGCTGGCATAATGGAACTCTGTCTCCTGATAGTACGTCAGCTGGCTTAATGGAACTCTGTCTCCTAATACTACATCAGCTGGATTAATGGAACTCTGTCTCCTAATACTACATCAGCTGGCTTAATGGAACTCTGTCTCCTGATACTACGTCAGCTGGCTTAATGGAACTCCGTCTCCTAATACTACATCAGCTGGCTTAATGGAACTCCGTCTCCTAATACTACATCAGCTGGCTTAATGGAACTCTGTCTCCTGATACTACGTCAGCTGGCTTAATGGAACTCTGTCTCCTAATACTACATCAGCTGGCTTAATGGAACTCTGTCTCCTGATACTACGTCAGCTGGCTTAATGGAACTCCGTCTCCTAATACTACATCAGCTGGCTTAATGGAACTCTGTCTCCTGATACTACGTCAGCTGGCTTAATGGAACTCTGTCTCCTAATACTACATCAGCTGGCTTAATGGAACTCTGTCTCCTGATACTACATCAGCTGGCTTAATGGAACTCTGTCTCCAGATACTACGTCAGCTGGCTTAATGGAACTCTGTCTCCTAATACTACATCAGCTGGCTTAATGGAACTCTGTCTCCTGATACTACATCAGCTGGCTTAATGTAACTCTGTCTCCTAATACTACATCATCTGGCTTAATGGAACTCTGTCTCCTGATACTACATCAGCTGGCTTAATGGAACTCTGTCTCCTGATACTACATCAGCTGGCTTAATGTAACTCTGTCTCCTAATACTACGTCAGCTGGCTTAATGGAACTCTGTCTCCTGATACTACATCAGCTGGATTAATGGAACTTTGTTTGTCTCCTGATACTACGTCAGCTGGCTTAATGGAACTCTGTCTCCTGATACTACGTCAGCTGGATTAATGGAACTTTGTTTGTCTCATAATACTACGTCAGATGGATTAATGGAACTCTGTCTCCTGATACTACGTCAGCTGGATTAATGGAACTCTGTCTCTTGATACGTCAGCTGGCTTAATGGAACTCTGTCTCCTGATACAACGTCAGTTGGCTTAATGGAACTCTGTCTCCTGATACTACATCAGCTGGAATAATGGAACTCTGTCTCCTGATACTACGTCAGCTGGATTAATGGAACTCTGTCTCCTGATACGTCAGCTGGCTTAATGGAACTCTGTCTCCTGATACTATGTCAGCTGGCTTAATGGAACTCTGTCTCCTAATACTACATCAGCTGGCTTAATGGAACTATGTCTCCTGATACTACATCAGCTGGATTAATGGAACTCTGTCTCCTGATACTACGTCAGCTGGATTAATGGAACTCTGTCTCCTGATACGTCAGCTGGCTTAATGGAACTCTGTCTCCTGATACTACGTCAGCTGGCTTAATGGAACTCTGTCTCCTAATACTACATCAGCTGGCTTAATGGAACTCTGTCTCCTGATACTACATCAGCTGGCTTAATGGAACTCTGTCTCCTAATACTACATCAGCTGGCTTAATGGAACTCTGTCTCCTAATACTACATCAGCTGGCTTAATGGAACTCTGTCTCCTAATACTACGTCAGCTGGCTTAATGGAACTCTGTCTCCTGATACTACGTCAGCTGGCTTAATGGAACTCTGTCTCCTGATACTACGTCAGCTAGATTAATGGAACTCTGTCTCCTAATACTACATCAGCTG
The DNA here is from genome assembly GCF_020615455.1 of Coregonus clupeaformis. Lineage (NCBI taxonomy): Eukaryota > Metazoa > Chordata > Actinopteri > Salmoniformes > Salmonidae > Coregonus > Coregonus clupeaformis. Next base: position 546,360 of record NW_025533638.1, read on the forward strand.
GCTTAATGGAACTCTGTCTCCTGATACTACGTCAGCTGGCTTAATGGAACTCTGTCTCCTGATACTACATCAGCTGGCTTAATGGAACTCTGTCTCCTAATACTACGTCAGCTGGCTTAATGGAACTCTGTCTCCTAATACTACGTCAGCTGGCTTAATGGAACTCTGTCTCCTGATACTACATCAGCTGGCTTAATGGAACTCTGTCTACTAATACTACATCAGCTGGCTTAATGGAACTCTGTCTCCTGATACTACGTCAGCTGGATTAATGGAACTTTGTTTGTCTCCTAATACTACGTCAGCTGGATTAATGGAACTCTGTCTCCTGATACTATGTCAGCTGGATTAATGGAACTTTGTTTTTCTCCTAATACTACGTCAGCTGGATTAATGGAACTCTGTCTCCTGATACTACGTCAGCTGGCTTAATGGAACTCTGTCTCCTGATACGTCAGCTGGCTTAATGGAACTCTGTCTCCTGATACTATGTCAGCTGGCTTAATGGAACTCTGTCTCCTAATACTACATCAGCTGGCCTAATGGAACTATGTCTCCTGATACTACATCAGCTGGATTAATGGAACTCTGTCTCCTGATACTACGTCAGCTGGATTAATGGAACTCTGTCTCCTGATACGTCAGCTGGCTTAATGGAACTCTGTCTCCTGATACTACGTCAGCTGGCTTAATGGAACTCTGTCTCCTAATACTACATCAGCTGGCTTAATGGAACTCTGTCTCCTGATACTACATCAGCTGGCTTAATGGAACTCTGTCTCCTAATACTACATCAGCTGGCTTAATGGAACTCTGACTCCTAATACTACATCAGCTGGCTTAATGGAACTCTGTCTCCTAATACTACGTCAGCTGGCTTAATGGAACTCTGTCTCCTGATACTACATCAGCTGGCTTAATGGAACTCTGTCTCCTAATACTACGTCAGCTGGCTTAATGGAACTCTGTCTCCTGATACTACGTCAGCTGGCTTAATGGAACTCTGTCTCCTAATACTACATCAGCTGGCTTAATGGAACTCTGTCTCCTGATACTACATCAGCTGGCTTAATGGAACTCTGTCTCCTAATACTACATCAGCTGGCTTAATGGAACTCTGTCTCCTAATACTACATCAGCTGGTTTAATGGAACTCTGTCTCCTGATACTACGTCAGCTGGATTAATGGAACTTTGTTTGTCTCCTGATACTACGTCAGCTGGATTAATGGAACTCTGTCTCCTGATACTACGTCAGCTGGATTAATGGAACTTTGTTTGTCTCCTAATACTACGTCAGCTGGATTAATGGAACTCTGTCTCCTGATACTACGTCAGCTGGATTAATGGAACTCTGTCTCCTGATAAATCAGCTGGCTTAATGGAACTCTGTCTCCTGATACTACGTCAGTTGGCTTAATGGAACTCTGTCTCCTGATACTACGTCAGCTGGCTTAATGGAACTCTGTCTCCTGATACTATGTCAGCTGGATTAATGGAACTTTGTTTGTCTCCTAATACTACGTCAGCTGGATTAATGGAACTCTGTCTCCTGATACTACGTCAGCTGGCTTAATGGAACTCTGTCTCCTGATACTACGTCAGCTTGATTAATGGAACTTTGTTTGTCTCCTAATACTACGTCAGCTGGATTAATGGAACTCTGTCTCCTGATACTACGTCAGCTGGCTTAATGGAACTCTGTCTCCTAATACTACATCAGCTGGCTTAATGGAACTCTGTCTCCTGATACTACGTCAGCTGGCTTAATGGAACTTTGTTTGTCTCCTGATACTACGTCAGCTGGCTTAATGTAACTCTGTCTCCTGATACTACGTCAGCTGGCTTAATGGAACTCTGTCTCCTAATACTACGTCAGCTGGCTTAATGGAACTCTGTCTCCTAATACTACATCAGCTGGCTTAATGGAACTCTGTCCCCTAATACTACATCAGCTGGCTTAATGGAACTCTGTCTCCTAATACTACATCAGCTGGCTTAATGGAACTCTGTCTCCTAATACTACGTCAGCTGGCTTAATGGAACTCTGTCTCCTGATACTACGTCAGCTGGATTAATGGAACTTTGTTTGTCTCCTAATACTACATCAGCTGGATTAATGGAACTCTGTCTCCTGATACTACGTCAGCTGGATTAATGGAACTTTGTTTGTCTCCTAATACTACGTCAGCTGGATTAATGGAACTATGTCCTCTGATACTACGTCAGCTGGATTAATGGAACTCTGTCTCCTGATACGTCAGCTGGCTTAATGGAACTCTGTCTCCTGATACTACGTCAGCTGGCTTAATGGAACTCTGTCTCCTGATACTACATCAGCTGGCTTAATGGAACTCTGTCTCCTGATACTACGTCAGCTGGATTAATGGAACTTTGTTTGTGTCCTGATACTCTGTCTCCTGATACTACGTCAGCTGGCTTAATGGAAATCTGTCCCCTAATACTACATCAGCTGGCTTAATGGAACTCTGTCTCCTAATACTACATCAGCTGGCTTAATGGAACTCTGTCTCCTGATACTACGTCAGCTGGATTAATGGAACTTTGTTTGTGTCCTGATACTCTGTCTCCTGATACTACGTCAGCTGGCTTAATGGAAATCTGTCCCCTAATACTACATCAGCTGGCTTAATGGAACTCTGTCTCCTGATACTACATCAGCTGGCTTAATGGAACTCTTTCTCCTAATACTACGTCAGCTGGCTTAATGGAACTCTGTCTCCTGATACTACGTCAGCTGGCTTAATGGAACTCTGTCTCCTGATACTACGTCAGCTGGCTTAATGGAACTCTGTCTCCTAATACTACGTCAGCTGGCTTAATGGAACTCTGTCTGCTGATATTACGTCAGCTGGCTTAATGGAACTCTGTTTGCTGATATTACGTCAGCCGGCTTAATGGAACTCTGTCTCCTGATACTACGTCAGCTGGCTTAATGGAACTCTGTCTGCTGATATTACGTCAGCCAGCTTAATGGCTAACTCAAGACTTTGGACTTATTTTTATTTCTTGTGTGTATGTGTGAGTGTGAGTGTGTTTGTGTGTGTGCATCCCTGCTTTTGCGCTAATGATTTAAACACCCTCCCAAACCTGTTGACAGACACACACATTAAGAACCTAGTGGTCAATCCTTTGGCCTGTGATGCTCTGTGTGCTTTAGGCTCACAAGGTGCCACTGTGATGGTGGTCGAGGTGGTACGGTGATGGTCTAGAAGGCCTTAGGCATTCCTTTTCAGGTGACGTTCAAATCAATAGCCAATGTCATCAGCCACCGCTGGGTTTAGCCATGGTGATGGTCTCCACGTGTTGGGTCCCACACCCACTCATAACACCACCACACCACCATACCATCTCACACAAACTGCGTCCAAAATGGCAACCTATTCCCTATGTAGTGCCCTAATTTTGAGCAGGTCCCATAGGGCTCTGTTCATAAGTAGTTCACTATATAGGGAATAGGGTGCCGTTTGGGCCACAGCCTCCATCACACCAACCCATTTATCATATCCATCACAGTGAACTCAGGGCTTAATGGGGAGTCAATCAATAACTCTTAGGGGTTAGACTGAACCAAGAGGACTGTGCTGAGTCCTGAAACTAATACTAATGGGCCCCAGGCAT
>NW_025533638.1:552500-557500 GCF_020615455.1 Coregonus clupeaformis
GGTCCCCTGTAGCTCAGTTGGTAGAGCATGGCACTTGCAACGCCAGGGTTGTGGGTTCGTTTCCCACGGGGGTCCAGTATGAAAATGTATGCACTCACTAACTGTAAATTGCTCTGGATAAGAGCGTCTGCTAAATTACTAAAATAAAATCTTTAAAAAAAATATATCAAGATTACATGGACATAGGGGCCTGATCCTAGATCAGCCTACGGGCCCAAGCCTCTGAGAATCCTGGGCCACGTTCAGTTGGCAAACGTGGAAACTTGCAGATAGAAATGTCATAAATAGAACTAACTTGATTCTTTGTGATTACATATGACAAAGGGAAGTTTGGGATTGGCTGTAACCATGGCAACATGACAGTCAAGAGGGTGGTGGGTCATGTGGGATGCAGGTAATTTAGACTTGGGTGAATAACATGTATAAGGTCACACATATTAATATGTATTGTGATTCATATGCAATTTACTGTGTGTGTGTGTGTGTGTGTGTGTGTGTGTGTGTGTGTGTGTGTGTGTGTGTGTGTTGACTGACCGACAGGCATGATATTTCCAGTCTGGGTGTTGGAGATGTAATGAATACTCACTAACTGTAGGTCGCTCTTGATAAGAGCGTCTGCTAAATGACAAGAATGTAAATGAATAGGCATGTCTGACTGGTGGTACATTTGAGATGCAAAGCTAGTATGAATTATTATTTTTTTATTTTATTTTTTTTAACCTTTATTTAACTAGGCAAGTCAGTTAAGAACAAATTCTTATTTACAATGACGGCCTACACCGGCCAAACCCGGACAACGCTGGGCCAATTGTGCGCCGCACTATGGGACTCCCAATCACGGCCGGTTGTGATACAGCCTGGAATTGAACCAGGGGATCTGTAGTGACGCCTCAAGCACTGACATGCAGTGCCTTAGACCACTGCGCCACTCGGGAGCATTGACATGGAGTGAAAACATAAAAATATTTAGGAAGTCTGGCTTCCTTTGGCAACCATGAATACATGCCACTGGTCAGTACAGTAACACAGTCACAAAACCCTGGGTAGAGTTGTCTCCAGTTGACTCCTCTGAGCTCCCAGCTATCCTACCAGCTATCCTACCAGCTATCCTACCAAGCCCCAGTCTTAGAAGGACCCTTCATCTTAATGTGTTGGGGCAGAGGTTGGTTCAAAGGATGGGGGAGGCATAGCTATGATTAGACTCCATTTCCCAGTAGAGGTATCAATGTCATCCCCCATGTTATTGAGCTTGGCCAGAGCTGTGTGTGTGTGTGTGTGTGTGTGTGTGTGTGTGTGTGTGTGTGTGTGTGTGTGTGTGTGTGTGTGTGTGTGTGTGTGTGTGTGTGTGTGTGTGTGTGTATGGGGGTATTATATTCCCAGTCTTGTGCATTTAGCTCATGTCCATGTAAAACTATTAACAGCACTGAAAAAGAGGCAAGGCCTGTTCTTGCTCCAACAGAGGGTACTAGTGTATCTATATATCTACCCATGGTCTGTGTTGGTTATCTTTCATGTGAGGCCTGTTGAGGGGTAGACATATCTACCCATGGTCTGTGTTGGTTATCTTTCCTGTGAGGCCCGTTGAGTGGTAGACATATCTACCCATGGTCTGTGTTGGTTATCTTTCCTGTGAGGCCCGTTGAGTGGTAGACTACCTGTACCAGGAGTTCTCAGAGAAGCTCTCTCCATCTCGCCTCACAGAACAGACTGTCCCCACTGTTGCTGTGACTACCGGCAATCGTCATGGCAACCTGCAGTGGACGAGGGAGGAGGGAAAGGAATGTGTAAAAGCACCGGGTGAAAATATCAACTCTATTTAATGGTATTTAATGCTATTCAGTGGTATTTAGTGGTATTTAATGGTATTTCATGTTATGTAATGGTATTTAGTGTCTTTTTAATGCCAAATGAATGGTAAAACACTAAAGTCTATTCTGTTGAGTTTGAATGCCTATTACCAAACTGGCTTCCTACAGTGTGAAGGTAAAGGTATGAGCCAGGATATGTGGGAATGTGGTTCTCTGTTTTGTAGCCCTCTCTTTGAGATGTAAAACAAACAATGAAAATATAATGGATTTAAACAGTGTAATTCCAGATGTTGAAAACACTTTGCATTGTATTGTATGGACATGAACATTTCGAGATGACCTAAAGGAGAACGGACAGGCTCTATGGTTTTGGAAAACATATTTCTGTCTAGGCCTACATAATAACCCATTAATTACATATGGTTTGTGAGTAACACCTTGCTCCTACCTTTTCCTGAGGGTAGGTAGGAGTTGCTTTTCCCCCCTCCTGAATAAATAGATTGGAATCAATACCTAATCAGTTCCTTACTTAATTCCAAGCAGTATGTGGCGCGTTAAAGAGGAATTCTTGTGAAAATGAGCCTCTTCTATTTGAATATCTGTTCTGAGGTTCTGGTTATAGTTCTGTAGATCCATGTTGGTCCAAAAACACTTTTGTGCCATATCTAGATCTGATGTTGAACTATCAGAACTAGGTTGAAAGGGAAGTAAGAAACACAACAACAACAAAAACATGCATGTGCATGTGTGTGTGTGTGTGTGTGTGTGTGCTAGTTCTTGAGTGTGTGTGTGTATATGTGTGCACACGTGTGTTTGTATGTGAGCATGCAAGTGTGTGTCCCGGTCCCATTTGACTCCCACTGGTCGCTGCCCCCGCCCCCCACCGACCACAGACACTCTAATTCCTCTCTGATTACCATTCTACCGTTGGTAATTAAACCTGGGAGGATAACAAGGTCACTTACCAGGTCAAAGGGAAAGGTCATGGCATCACACACACACAGACACACATACACACACACACACACACACACACATGAACGCACAAACACACATGCACGCGCACACATGCATGCAGGAGAGGGGGTTAGGTTCTCCTGTTTCTCATGGCACTTTACTATAGAAAAGTACTTCTAAGAAGTTTTTTATTTATTTTTATTTCACCTTTATTTAACCAGGTAAGCCAGTTGAGAACAGGTTCTCATTTACAACTGCGACCTGGCCAAGATAAAGCAAAGTAGTGCAATAAAAACAACACAGAGTTACATATGGGGTAAAAAAAACATAAAGTCAGAAATACAACAGAAAATATATATACAGTGTGTGCAAATGTAGCAAGTTATGGAGGTAAGGCAATAAATAGGCTATAGTGCAGAATAATTACAATAGTATTAACACTGGAATGCTAGATGTGCAAGAGATGATGTGCAAATAGAGATACTGGGGTGCAAAAGAGCAAAATAAATAACAATATAGGGATGAGGTAGTTGGGTGGGCTAATTTCAGATGGGCTGTGTACAGGTGCAGTGATCGGTAAGGTGCTCTGACAACTGATGCTTAAAGTTATTGAGGGAGATAAGAGTCTCCAGCTTCAGAGATTTTTGCAATTCGTTCCAGTCATTGGCAGCAGAGAACTGGAAGGAATGGCGGCCAAAGGAGGTGTTGGCTTTGGGAATGACCAGTGAGATATACCTGCTGGAGCGCAGACTACGGGTGGGTGCTGCTATGGTGACCAATGAGCTAAGATAAGGCGGGGATTTGCCTAGCAGTGATTTATAGATGGCCTGGAGCCAGTGGGTTTGACGACGAACATGTAGTGAGGACCAGCCAACAAGAGCGTACAGGTCACAGTGGTGGGTAGTGTATGGGGCTTTGGAGACAAAACGGATGGCACTGTGATAGACTACATCCAATTTGCTGAGTAGAGTGTTGGAGGCTATTTTGTAAATGACATCGCCGAAGTCAAGGATCGGTAGGATAGTCAGTTTTACGAGGGCATGTTTGGCAGCATGAGTGAAGGAGGCTTTGTTGCGAAATAGGAAGCCGATTCTAGATTTAACTTTGGATTGGAGATTCTTTATGTGAGTCTGGAAGTTGAGTTTACAGTCTAACCAGACACCTAGATATTTGTAGTTGTCCACATACTCTAGGTCAAACCCGTCAGAGTGGTGATTCTAGTCGGGTGGGCGGGTGCTAGCAGCGTTCGATTGAAAAGCATGCATTTAGTTTTACTAGTGTTTAAGAGCAGTTGAAGGCTACTGAAGGATTGTTGTATGGCATTGAAGCTCGTTTGGAGGTTTGTTAACACAGTGTCCAATGAAGGGCCAGATGTATACAAAATGGTGTCGTCTGCGTAGAGGTGGATCTGAGAGTCACCAGCAGCAAGAGCGACATCATTGATATACACAGAGAAAAGTGTCGGCCCAAGAATTGAACCCTGTGGCACCCCATAGAGACTGCCATAGGTCCAGACAACAGGCCCTCCGATTTGACACACTGAACTCTATCTGAGAAGTAGTTGGTGAACCAGGCGAGGCAGTCATTTGAGAAACCAAGGCTATTTAGTCTGCCAATAAGAATGCGGTGGTTGACAGAGTCGAAAGCCTTGGCCAGGTCGATGAAGACGGCTGCACAGTACTGTCTATTATCAATCGTGGTTATAATATCGTTTAGGACCTTGAGCGTGGCTGAAGTGCACCCGTGACCAGCTCGGAAACCGGATTGCATAGCGGAGAAGGTACGGTGGTATTCGAAATGGTCGGTGATCTGTTTGTTAACTTGGCTTTCGAATACTTTCGAAAGGCAGGGCAGGATGGATATAGGTCTGTAGCAGTTTGGATCTAGAGTGTCACCCCTTTGAAGAGGGGGATGACCGCGGCAGCTTTCCAATCTCTGGGGATCTCAGACGTTATGAAAGAGAGGTTGAACAGACTAGTAATAGGGGTTGCGACAATTTCGGCGGCTAGTTTTAGAAAGAAAGGGTCCAGATTGTCTAGCCCAGCTGATTTGTAGGGGTCCAGATTTTGCAGCGCTTTCAAAACATCAGCTGTCTGAATTTGTGTGAAGGAGAAGCGGGGGGCATGGGCAAGTTGCAGCAGAGGGTGCAGAGTTGGTGGCCAGGTTAGTGGTAGCCAGATGGAAAGCATGGCCAGCTGTAGCAAAATGCTTGTTGAAATTCTCGATTATTGTAGA
>NW_025533638.1:562500-595947 GCF_020615455.1 Coregonus clupeaformis
GACAATAAAGTATTCATTCATTCCTTCTTATTATTTAGGTGTAATTATCATTGAAACATCCCTGTAGTTTTAACTAGCAACATAACTAACTCAGACACACTTTGAGGTCCAAATATCACCAATTAAACGTCCAAAATGTGTAACCATTTAACCAGTGTGGTTCCATTATCGTCACATCTCCCATAACCCCACAGGCAGTGTCCTGCAGAGGAGCTACCGTTTGCTGACGGCGGGGCTGACTTGGTGACGTCCATGACCGCGGCCCACTGGTTCAACCGTCCACGGTTCCTCCAGGAGGCAGACAGGCTGCTGAGGCCAAGAGGTTGTCTGGCCCTGATCAGTTATACCCTGGACATGGACCTGGAGTACGGAAAACACTCCCACACTCTTACTGACATCTGTCAACAGGTCAGATACCAAACCACTGAGGAATTGATTGAATTTATAAGATAATTAAAAGTAGTAGGCTGCTCCAGCAGGAAACAACATTACAGACAATCAACTGACCAACTGACTATGTATAGAAGTCCCACTATCTCAGTGTTAAATTAACAATTTCAACACTGGATCATTGGGACTCATATGTACTCTGTGACAGTGTTAAATGTAACACTCTCTGAGTTCAATGTACACTGGGATCTGGCCTTCTATGAAGTGTGCAATCTTTGTGGCTTCAGAGTATGAAAACAACGGGAAAGTAATACTACCTTATTCATGTCCCCCTCCAGTTCTACAAGATCCTGCTGCCATTTCGCAGTGCCCACTTAGGTACTACCACTGTCCCTCTCTACAAACAGATGTATGACTCATGCCCGTACCCAGACAAAGAGTGGTGAGTGCTGCTGAAAAGCCAAGGTACCCAAAGACTGCTATATCTTGCCGGCTCTGTATCTACTGTAACTATAATAGTATACTAGCATAGGCTAGCATAGCCTAGCGTAGTGTAGCATAGCCTAGCCTAGAGTATCATAGAATAGCATAGCTTAGCCTAGCATAGCGTAGCCTGGCCTAGAGTATCATAGAATAGCGTCGCTTAGCCTAGCGTAGAATAGCCTAGCTTAGCCTGGCCTTGCCTAGCTTAGCATAAAATAGTATTCTGCTGGTGTTCAGTGTTTTTGCATTGCTCTCTCCAGGCATGAGTGTCTGCGGGTGAGGAGACCAATGCCTCTGAGTGGCTACATTGGCATGGTGGAGACCTTCTCTAGCTTTCGGGCCTTGCTGAAGCAGGATCCAGTGGAAGCCCACAGGTTATCCCAGGAGTTCAGGAACAGGTGAGCTTCAGCATTCATGTGCTAAAAATGTAGTGGGTCAATTAAATTGAACGTGCCTTTAGCAATGTTTACTCCATTTTTGAAAACTACTGTCTGCACACTTCTATCACAATTATGAACACTGGAAGCAACTATCTATTATTATTATTTTTTACAAAATTCCATAAATACTGCAGTGCGGGTTGGTTTAAATTGAGCCCCGAGTTGAATTTCTCATCTCTAAGAAAGACTTAGTGACCTGATGACCATCTTCTTTGACTATCACTCACTCTGTTCCACTCCTCCTCTTCTGTCCTAGGTTGCTGTCTGTAATGGGGGAGTCGAGTCCAGAAACAGAGATCACAGTGGTGGTCAAGTATTTCTACTGGCTGGCCTGCAAACCTGCTGCAGCCTGTTCTGGGGCAACGAAGCAGCAATACCCACAGACCCGTGTCTTCACTTGATGTTTTGTGTTGCGTTCAATGGTAAAGAATAATACTTTTTTTTAAATAATAACATTCCAACAAATAAGACCACATATTACATTCAACTTAAATCATTAGCCCATCAATAAAGTCAAAATGAAAAGTGTACCCACATGAACTCCAATATCACCTAAAGAAGATGTTTCAGAATAGTCTGGATACCCGATGAACTCAATAATTTCTTGTTTTATAAAGAAATAGCTTGTTAAAATACAATAGTCTTCTCTGGTTTACTGTAATAGTAACTGTAACTGGTAATTACAGTGGATTGCTTTCTGAACACTGGAGGGAGTCTGATGTCTCCAACCTCTTACGAATGAGCTTACACGCGCTCCCTCGGTGTCCCTCTGAGTGTTAAGGCTGGTGTGCGTGCGTGCATGTGTGTGGCAGAGGAATATGATTGAGAACCTGCCTGGCAGGAGTCAAGTCTCTGACAGTGGTGAGGTCTCACCATCTGAAATGCCACATGGTGCCCCTAGTGGCAGAATAAAGTAATACTTTCCCTACCCCACCTCATTACCCACCTCATAGCCCCACCTCATAGCCCCACCTCATAGACCCAACTTATAGCCCCACCTCATAGACCCAACTCATAGCCCCAACTCATAGCCCCACCTCATAGACCCAACTCATAGCCCCAACTCATAGTCCCAACTCATAGTCCCAACTCATAGCCCCAACTCATAGACCCAACTCATAGCCCCAACTCATAGCTGCAACTCATACACCCAACTCATAGCCCCACGTCATAGCCCCACATCATAGACCCAACTCATAATCCCAACTCATAGCCCCAACTCATAGCCCCAACTCATAGCCCCAACTCATAGCCCCACCTCATAGCCCCAACTCATAGCCCCACCTCATAGTCCCAACTCATAGACCCAACTCATAGCTGCAACTCATAGCCCCACCTCATAGCTGCAACTCATAGTCCCAACTCATAAACCCAACTCATAGTCCCAACTCATAGACCCAACTCATAGCCCCAACTCATAGTCCCAACTCATAGCTGCAACTCATAGTCCCAACTCATAGCTCCAACTCATAGTCCCAACTCATAGTCCCAACTCATAGCTCCAACTCATAGCCCCAACTCATAGCCCCACCTCATAGCCCCAACTCATAGTCCCAACTCATAACTCCAACTCATAGACCCAACTCATAGCTTCAACTCATAGTCCCAACTCATAGTCCCAACTCATAGCTCCAACTCATAGCCCCAACTCATAGACCCACCTCATAGACCCACCTCATAACCCCACCTCATAGCCCCAACTCATTGCCACAACTCATAGTGACCTGGGTATACCTGACCCACTAAACTCTGACTCCCGGCCTCAACATGGGAACGCTCAACAAGCCTTCTCTGAAGTAGCTTCCCTGAGACTACAGGGTTGTATTCATTAGTGCACACTGTAGCAAAACCTTTAGTAAATGAGCCTTTCTTATTGGAGTTCAGGTTATTCCCTCCCCGTTTGGGCCTGTTTGCTTCTTTTTGGTTCCTATTGAATACCCCCCAGGTCCTTTATATCAGTTCTGTTCCTCCTCTTCAGATGTAATGTCAGATGTCTACCGTACCATCTTCCTGGATTCAATGAAACATGGCAAACTCACTGGCTAATGTTTTCTGATTGCATTCCTATAACTCATTACAATCACTTACCACTCTATTAGATTCGTCTCAATAGGTGACCGTGTTTGTAAGGTGTTATTAGGCTATTTTAGGCTATATAGTCCTTTAGGCTACATCTTTTTTTTCTCAACACTTTTTTTGTTGTTGTTTTATTTTTACTTTTTTTGTTAAAAAATAAATGCACTGTTGGTTAAGGGCTGTAAGTAAGCATTTCACTGTAATGTCTGCACCTGTTGTATTCGGCGCATGTGACCAATAAGATTTGATTTGATTTGATTTGATCTCTATAACAGGAGGCAGCTGAGGGGAGAACGGCTCATAATGTCTGGAACAGAGCAAATGGAATGGTATCAAACACAAGGAAACCATGTGTTTGATGTATTTGATACCATTCCACTGATTCCGCTCCAGTCATTACCACAAACCCGTTCTCCCCAATTAAGGTGTCACCAGCCTCCTGTGGTCTCTACATACTCCTTTAGGCTATATCACTGTAGGTGAGATGTTACTGTGAGGTTTCACTTATTAAGCCCATCCAGCCATGTCATCTGGCCTGTTTCACACACACACACACACACACACACACACACACACACACACACACACACACACACACACACACACACACACACACACCACGTGAACAGTTCAGCTGGGTACAGAATAGATCACACCTTCTCTACAGGGAGCTGACAGTGGCCATATTGCTATTGCTCTGGGCCCAGGCTTCAATTCATGTCCATTTACTGCAATCACATTGAGATTAATAACCCCATTGCTTTGGCGAGCCGGCCTTGGGACTATATTCTGCCACTTGTGTTAAGGTGAGCTGTCAATCAAAGCGGCCTTTAACTTAATCATTTAATTTCTTCCATTCTCCTTCAGTGAGACCCAGGGCCCGCTGGTGTGCTGACTCATTCACTGCCTTTGTGTACCTAAAATTAAAACAAGGAAAATGTGTGTAAGAGTGTGTGTGTGTGTGTGTGCGTGTGTGTGTGTGTGTGCCTTCTCATTCTGCCCACCAAACAGTATGAGAATAGCTGGTGTTTTTGAATGGTTCATATAAGAGGAGGCTGGTGTCACCTTAATTGGGGAGAATGGGTTTATGGTAACGACTGGAGCGGAATCAGTGGAATGGTATCAAATACATCAAAAACATGGTTTCCAAGTATTTGATGCCATTCCATTCGCTCCGTTCCGGCCATTACTATGAGCCGTACCTCCCCTCAGCAGCCTCCACTGGTTCATATTGTAAAGTATTTTTGATCCTCCTCTACACAGGTGTGTCTATTGGGATGTGTGACGTTGGAGTACTGAATCTGATAGTTATGGTACTAGATTGATGGTCTACACTCCTCAGGTGGGAGGGAGTTGGTCAGGCAGCCAGTTAAGTTCTGTTCTCATTCATGTTTGGATATCAAATTAATATCATATTGATATCAAAACAAATGGATATCAAAAATGATATTTTTATTTCACTTTTTTCATTTTAGTATTTTTTTTCTCTTTTTCTCTGTCTAGTATGCAAATTAATAGATAATAATGAATACATAATCAGATACATTTATCTGTAGGGACAGTACATGCAATGGTAATGGCTATGTAATTACATGTTACATTTTAGTCATTTAGCAGACGCTCTTATCCAGAGAGACTTACAGTTAGTGAGTGCATACATTTTTCATACCGGCCCCCCGTGGGAATCGAACCCACAACCCTGCCGTTGCAAGCGCCATGCTCTACCAACTGAGCTACAGGAGGCCTATGACCAATCCATACATCACATACACATACCGCATATGCACTCTGTGTATGTATAAAACATTTCTAGGCCTTGAAGGCTCAAATTGAAATCCACAAGTGGGCAGGGATACTGTAAACGCCTCCTGTGTTCTCCAGCTGGTTTTCAGTTAACTCTTTCAGGATAACAGGGGCCACACATGCCCATATGACGGGATCTCTGCACACTGGACTGGAGGTATATAAGTACTGTAAAGGGCTGTGGGTGGGGGGCCATGGAGCCAGCGGTGTTGTCTATAGAGTTTTATCTGGCAGCTGGGGTTGAGTGAACTGGTTCTGATGGGGGCCTTATGGTAAGTCATGTTGGCCCTATGGCACTGCCTGATGGCCTGGTGGCAGATCCTGGAGACGTGGTTGGGACAAATCCTGGATGTTGTGGGGTATTTGGTTCTGGAGGTGGTTGTCTTGCTTCATACCCGGGTGGTTTTGGGACATATCTTGGTGGCCCGGGGGCAAAGGATGGTTTTCTCCTTGTGGCTCTGGGATAGCATTCCCTACCACATGAACCTCTGGAGGGGGCTCAACTTTCTGGGTTTTCAACCGTTCCATGTGTTCTACTGCCTGCTGAAGCTCTACTTTCTGTGTGTTGAGCTGTTCCTGCTGCCTCTCCAACTCATCCCTCTGTTTCTGGAGTTCTGATGCTTTCTGGTTGAGGTCCTCTTCCTGCTGGGCCAGGCGCTCCTCAAACTACCTCATCTCCTCCTCTGTGTAGGCATGGTTCTGCTCTAGGGTCTCCCAACTATCTGGTTCCAGGAATTCCTTTTTCTTTGTGGCAATCAGGAACTCTTCTAAGGAGACCAGTCTGTCGTTGTTGGTGTCCACCTCGTTCATGACGTGCTCTCTCATACGCAGGCGCTCCTCCTCCATCTCCACCATATCGTCCTCTTCATTGGTAGGATCATAGATCTTCTCCAGCTCCTTTGTAAACAACGCCTCCAATTCCTGCTCATCGAAGAAGCCATCTCCATTGGAATCATGCAGCTTGAAAAAGGTATTGGGGTCAAAATCTTCAGGGTCAAGACCATCTGCTTCCTCCCACAACTCTTTGAACTGATTCTGGCTGCCTGGATGGTTGACTTTGGGATGGTCTGCATGTTTCTTCTTCATCTCCTCGTAATGTTCTTCCTCCTTCTTCCTCCCTTCATCATCTAGAGTCTTGAGGTGTTCGCTTCGCTCATGGTCTTTCATCATCTCGTACTTCTTGAACTCCTCATGGCGCTCCTTGTCATAGTTCTCCAGATCGTTTGTGGCTGATTTGATGAGTCTGTCCAGATCCTCCACTTCAAAGGTGTGAGGATTCATGTGGTTCAGGTACTCAAACTGTTTCAGCAGAGCTTGGTGGTCTACTGCCATATCGTTCCCTCCTTCGATGTCTTGCTTGGCTTTGATCAGTGTCCGTAGCCGGCTAACCTCCTGCCTTTTTAGCTCGTCCAGTTGTGTCCTTACATGGTGGCTGACAAAGTCCAGCTCTTTGGCCAGCTTCCCCATCTTGATGTCCTCCATATCTGTGTTATGGAGCTTCTCTCTGAAATGCTGGTATTTTTCCAGAAAATCAATGACTTCCCTGAAATAACGGTCATAGTGGAGTCCAGTGTCCACACTTGGTGGCGGCTCTGAGGCTTTGTCCTACGGCTGGTTCACCTTGGTCTTGTCCACACTGATGGGCACTGCCTCCAGACAGAGCAGCTGTACCATAAGCGCAAGGCAGCTGGTGTGGAATACCCGGCTACAAGACATCTGGAGACACAAGGCAACACTTTTTGGTTGGAATCCCCGTCAATCGGTCGTCACTAGTTACTACAGTCAAAAAGTCATAACCCCCACCTATCTCTACACTTTCTCTTCTTAAAATTAGATTTTAAACCTAACCTTAACCCCAGTGCTAACCTTATGCCTAACCTTACATTAACACCAATTTTGTTTTCATTAATTTTTACGATATAGCCAATTTTGACTTTGTGGATGTGCTATCTAGTTGGAAACCCCGGCGTCAAGCTAATTTAGCTAGCTAACTAGTCTCCTCCCTAGCTGATAGCTCGTCCTCTCGTCCCTTCCTTGATGCTAGGAAGCGTTTGTTTACAGTGCCAGATACCAAGTTAAGATGTGTTCAGTTGTGAAATGAAGCATTTTACATTTAAAATGGTAGAATAGAAGACAACATATTCTGATAAAGTATATTAATGTTTGTTTTTTATTAAAGGGCGTGGCTACTGGGCATGGAGATCTAAATCAAATAAAGCCTTTTCTGTGAAACACTTTATATACATCCAATCAGTTCATGTAAAGACTTTGGCTGGTGTCCAATATGCCCAAAGCTACATTTTAGATGTCGTTGCATTGATTTTGACATACAAGGTCATACACTCTACCAATACTGTACTCCCTGCCCTACCCCACATTAGCCCTCTCTTGGTTGGCCAATTTGTGGTTTACAACAATACAATGCATGTTTTCAATTGGAATTTCTAGAGCTATTGATGAGCCACAGTACAAGCTTAAATAGCCTTTGCTTTGTTTCAGAAGTAGGCTTCTGAAAGGTCCTTCACCCATACTACCAGTGTCCATCAAATAACAAACATCACAGAGAGATCACAGTCTTAGTATGCTGTTGGATATCTCTGCTTGTCATTTGTCCCAGTTCAGTGTCCCCTCCATCATGTCTACCCTATCAAACAAACATCTCCAAGAGCTCAGGTTGATCCCTAGAAGCTGGACTCGGGTCAGTTTTGCGTTTCCTCCGCTAATGGTTCAGGTTAGAATTTTGGCAGGGCAAACTGATTCTAGATCTGTATTCTGTACCCCGGGGCACCTTCACCCAGGATGAGACAGTTACACGATTCCCTGACAGCGTTTACCCCTCCACACTACTAGGGCAGTCATGAGCAGAGTGACCAGCACAGGCACTCCAATGAAAGTCCCCAGGATACTTATAGGAGGGTCGCGAAGCAGCCTGCCGGTCAGAGCGCAGTCATGAAAGTAGTCCCGGTGGAGGCGGATGAAGAGTTCGTCTATCAGCCGGTTGGGCCAGAAGCAGTGCATCTTGAGGGCCACGAAAAATGTGCAGTTGGTCAGTTCCTCGTAAGGCCTGCAGGGGGAGATAAAACACTGAAACTAGGGGGCAGCATGGGAAAACTGACTCTAACTTTTAAATATGTTAGTTTTATTTTAATATATTTATTATTGGGGGGGGCATCAAAATAGCCATTCCACAAAACAGGCCAGATGTCTGAAAAGTGTCTCTTTGAAAACAGATCTGTTTCACTTGTGGTCTCCAACTGACGGAGTGGGAAAAGGCAAACTAACAGCTTGAATTACTGGTGGGCATAACTACCATAGCTAGGTGGTAGGGGGTTAGAGAGGAGTCATACCATACAGCTAAATATAACTACCATAGCTAGGTGGTAGGGGGTTAGGGAGGAGTCATACCATACAGCTAAATATAACTACCATAGCTAGGTGGTAGGGGGTTAGAGAGGAGTCATACCATACAGCTAAATATAACTACCATAGCTAGGTGGTAGGGGGTTAGAGAGGAGTCATACCATACAGCTAAATATAACTACCATAGCTAGGTGGTAGGGGGTTAGAGAGGAGTCATACCATACAGCTAAATATAACTACCATAGCTAGGTGGTAGGGGGTTAGAGAGGGGACATACCATACAGCTAAATATAACTACCATAGCTAGGTGGTAGGGGGTTAGAGAGGAGTCATACCAGCACTGGAACTCCCAATATCATACCAGGGGAGCTACAGACCAGCATGACTGACTGAATATAATTAGAGCTAAGACACACTGGAGTGCCTTTGGTTTCCTGATAATATCAGAGGTGTTTTGACTGAATAAAGTTGATTAAATGAATGACTCATAGCATAAAGCCTTGGCAGTGTTTTTTCTAAATGTATTCTTAATTGGAAACTTTGTTCTAGAAGAGCATACATGAATTCAGTGTAATTTCCAACTCTCTTTGACACTGGAAACCCCAAAGGTGGCTACTGTTCAACTTCTAATAGGGCATGTGGTCCTGAGCTGGCCGTGCTCATATTGAACACACACACACTGTATAACCCTGTGTCCCCATGGTAGACAGCCACCCAGAACCTGTGTACTGGTGTCACCTTGCACAACATCAGTGTGTGCCCTAAACCCAAAGCCAAGACCAGAGGGGCTGGTTGGGAAAATATTTGTTTATGCAAAGTTCTGTCTCTTTCTCAATCTCTCTCTTCCTCTTCCACTCCGCTTGTTCTTTCCACACGCAAAACAGATTTGACCTGCTCACTAAATCTCTCTCTCCCTCCCTCCCTCCCTCCCTCTCCCTCCTTCTCTCTCTCCCTCCTTCCCTCTCCCCCTTCTCTCTCTCCCTTCCTCCCTCTCCCCCTTCTCTCTCTCTCTCCCTCCCTCCTCTCCCTCCTTCACTCTCTCCCTCCCTCCCTCTCCCCTTCTCTCTCTCCCCCTCTCTCTCCCTCCCTCCTCTCCCTCCTTCACTCTCTCTCTCCCTCCCTCCCTCCCTCTCCCCTTCTCTCTCTCTCCCTCCCTCCCTCTCCCCTTCTCTCTGTCCCTCCCTCCCTCTCCCTCCCTCTCCCCCTTCTCTCCCTCCCTACCTCCTCTCTCCCTTCTCTCTCTCCCTCCTTCCCTCTCCCCTTCTCTCTCTCCCTCCCTCCCTCTCCCCATTCTCTCTCCCTCCCTCCCTCTCCCCCTTCTCTCTCTCCCTCCTCTCTCTCCCTCCCTCCCTTTCCCCCTTCTCTCTCTCTCCCTCCCTCCCTCTCCCTCCTTCACTCTGTCTCTCCCTCCCTCTCCCCCTTCTCTCTCTCCCTCCCTCCCTCTCCCCTTCTCTCTCTCCCTCCCTCCCACTCCCCCTTCTCTCTCTCCCTCCCTCCCACTTCCCATTCTCTCTCTCACTCCCTCCCACTCCCCTTCTCTCTCTCCCTCCCTCCCTCTCCCCTTCTCTCTCTCCCTCCCTCCCTCCCTCTCCCCTTCTCTCTCTCCCACCCACTCCCTCTTCTCTCTCTCCCTCCCTCCCACTCCCCCTTCTCCCTCCCTCCCACTCCCCCTTCTCTCTCTCCCTCCCTCCCTCTCCCCCTTCTCTCTCTCCCTCCCTCCCTCTTCTCTCTCTCCCTCCCTCCCACTCCCCCTTCTCCCTCCCTCCCTCTCCTCCTTCACTCTCTCGTCTTCCCTTTCTACCCAGCTAACAATTCTAGGGAGAGAGAAATCAAAAATGTTGTAATGTTACCCATAATGTTTTCCTAATGTTTGAGTGTCCAGCTTTCCGTTAGTCAGGGGGAAATTCTATCTATGTTAACAAAATCATTTTTAGCATGTTTTGGTGATAACGTTAGGAGAACATTCCCTTAATTTCAAGCAGAACTTATCTAGAACATGGTTACAATATTTTCAGAATATATAACATGAATGTTCTAGACACGTTTCATGAGAACGTTGCAAGAACATTCCTGTGTCCAGTTTTCTGAGGGTTAGGAGAATATTCTATCAACGTCCCACCAAACATCCACAGAATATGGTTGCCATGTTCTCAGAATGTAAGATATTAATGTTCTAGACATGTTTCATGGGAACGCTGCAAGAACATTTCTGTATATCAGTTGTCAGGACATCGCCTGATGGTCCCAAAGAAACGTTCTCCCAAAAGAAAAAAAGGTTAATTACATGTCACACCTTGTTACTATTGCCCATCAAGGCCCTGATTGGTGAACCACAGATCCATTCACAGCTGTCTGTTGGCAAGTTTAGACACACACAGTGCTCCTAGCATAGTGTTTTCAACTTACATATTTGACACACTTGGACATACATGATTACATTGTTCTCACCTTTGATTTGAACGCACAACATCATGGTTCACGACATTCAGATCTGGCTGCTACACCACCATGTCTATGTCAGTTATCAGTTAATTTGACTATTCTCTCATCATTGATTTGATAGTTGTCTAATGTTGGAGGGGGATATGAAACTGTTTTAATTATAGCCTCAGAAAACTGGACACAGGAATGTTCTTGCATGTACTTATTGGGCCAGTATAGTTAGGCCCTGTCCAGAAGAAAGACTAACCCCTCCTCCCTAGGCACTTGTGTAGCTCTGAAACAACTTGATAGGTATAAGCAATAGGGTGAATGTACTTTGAAGTAAATCTCAGCTCTGTTAAAAGTACACTCAAACTTGATATGCCCCACCAACATTAGATAACTATACAGAAAGTCCTTAAATTGCTGAAATAAGTAAATAAAATCAATAATAAAAGAATAGTCAGATTAACTGATATATGGTGGTATAGCAGGAAGATCCAAGTACTGTGAACCAAAAGGTTGTGAGTTCAAATCCCAGTTGAGGACATGTTGAATAATAATTACTGTATAAATGAACATGCACAATGTAATCATGTATGTCAAAGTGTGTCAGATATGTAAGTTGAATACATGGTATGTTAAAACCACTGTATGTGTGAGTATCCTTAACTTTGCCAACAGACAAAGACCTCTGAACGGATCAGTGGTTCACCAATCAGGGCCCTGATTGGCTTTGCAACAGTAAGGCCTTTTTTTGGGACGCATGTTCTTGCAACGTTCCCATGAAACGTGTCTAAAACATGAATATCTTATGTTCTGAGAACGTGGCAACCATGTTCTGTGTATGTTTGGTGGAACGTTGGTGGAATAGTCTCCTAACCCTAAAAAAACTGGACACATTAATGTTTTTGCCACGTTCCGATTAAACGTGTCTAGAACATTAATATCTTAAGTTCTGACAACATGGTAACCTCGTTCTGGGTCAATTCGATTTCACATTAAGGGAATGGTCTCTTGGAAACATTCCTTGCACATCACAGGAACATTCCTATGAGGAATCCTTCTACAGTGGCTTGCAAAAGTTTTCACCCCCTTGGCATTTTTCCTATTTTACAACGTGGAATTAAAATGGATTTTTGGGGGGTTTGTATCATTTCATTTACACAACATGCCTACCACTTTGAAGATGCAAAATAATTTGTATTGTGAAACAAACAAGAAATAAGACAAAAAAAACAGAACTTGAGTGTGCATAACTATTCACCCCCACAAAGTCAATATTTTGTAGAGCCACCTTTTGAAGCAATTACAGCTGCAAGTCTCTTGGGGTTTGTCTCTATAAGCTTGGCACATCTAGCCACTGGGATTATTGCCCATTCTTCAAGGCAAAACAACTCCAGCTCCTTCAAGTTGGATGGGTTCCCCTGGTGTACAGCAATCTTTAAGTCATACCACAGATTCTCAATTGGATAGAGGTCTGGGCTTTGACTAGGCCATTCCAAGACATTTAAATGTTTCCCCTTACACCACTCGAGTGTTGCTTTAGCAGTATGCTTAGGGTCATTGTCCTGCTGGAAGGTGAACCTCCGTCCCAGTCTCAAATCTCTGGAAGACTGAAACAGGTTTCCCTCAAGAATTTCCCTGCATTTAGCGCCATCCATCATTCCTTCAATTCTGACCAGTTTCCCAGTCCCTGCCGATGAAAAACATCCCCACAGCATGATGCTGCCACCATCATGCTTCACTGTGGGGATGGTGTTCTCGGGGTGAAGAGAGGTGTTGGGTTTACACCAGACATAGCGTTTTCCTTGATGGCCAAAAAGCTCAATTTTAGTCTCATCTGACCAGAGTACCTTCTTCCATATGTTTGGGGAGTCTCCCACATGGCTTTTGGTGAACACCAAACGTGTTTGCTTATTTTTTTCTTTAAGCAATGGCTTTTTTCTGGCCACTCTTCCGTAAAGCCCAGCTCTGTGGAGTGTACGGCTAAAAGTGGTCCTATCGACAGATACTCCAATCTCCGCTGTGGAGCTTTGCAGCTCCTTCAGGGTTATCTTTGGTCTCTTTGTTGCCTCTCTGATTAATGCTCTCCTTGCCTGGTCCGTGAGTTTTGGTGGGCGGCACTCTCTTGGCAGGTTTGTTGTGGTGCCATATTCTTTCATTTTTTAATAATGGATTTAATGGTGCTCCGTGGGATGTTCAAAGTTTCTGATATTTTTTCATAACCCAACCCTGATCTGTACTTCTCCACAACTTTGTCCCTGACCTGTTTGGAGAACTCCTTGGTCTTCATGGTGCCACTTGCTTGGTGGTGCCCCTTGCTTAGTGGTGTTGCAGACTCTGGGGCCTTTCAGAACAGGTGTATATATACTGAGATCATGTGACAGATCATGTGACACTTAGATTGCGCACAGGTGGACTTTATTTAACTAATTATGTGACTTCTGAAGGTAATTGGTTGCACCAGATCTTATTTAGTGGCTTCATAGCAAAAGGGGGTGAATACATATGCACGCACCACTTTTCCGTTGTTTATTTTTTCAAAATTTTTTATCAAGTTATTTTTTCATTTCACTTCACCAATTCTGACTATTTTGTGTATGTCCATTACATGAAATCCAAATAAAAATCCATTTAAATTACAGGTTGTAAATTACAGGTTGTAACAAAATAGGAAAAACGCCCAGGGGGATGAATACTTTTGCAAGGCACTGTATCTCTGTGTCTGATGGTGATAGACATGTAAACATAGGTAAGCTCTCCAGATGGAAAGATATTATAAAGACAAGGGCCTCTGCTAAACTGGTAGAGCATCAGTTGCAAGGGCAGCCAAATAATACAGTGACAAACAAAGATTACATTTTTCAATTGCGAACATAATTCAAGTAAATGTAATTGAACTCAACTTTATTTGTATTTAGGATGAGGTGACTAATATAGATTATACTGACTGAAAGGTGTCGGGCCAGCTGCACCACAGCCTCTGGTCCAGGGCCTCCATGTCCACAGTGAACTTGGTCACACAGAAGTCAGAGATGGCCCTTCCATAGGCACCGCTGCAGCCGCTAAGTGAGGGAATGGCCCTCCCGTAGGCACCGCTGCAGCCGCTCACTGGGGGAAAGCCATGGGCTGCCTCAGAGGGAAGGAACATGTCATCAGATTGTAGTGTAGTTGTTGGAAGCGATCAGGGATGCAGCAAGTTTATGAAACAGTGGGTAAATGTATCAAGCTTCTAAGAGTAGGAGTGATGATTTAGGATCAGTTTAGCCTTTTAGATCACAAAAAATACGATTACATGGACAGGGGGCACCAGATCCCAGATCACCACTCCTACTCTGAGACGCTTGATGCATACGGCCGAAGATCTTGATTAAAATACCCTTTGTTAATAACCGTTTGATTGAGCCTGCCTGGAGTACCGGATAGGCAAGGTTTGCACTTTTGGGACCATTCCATTGCACTAGGCAAGCTCAATCAAATGCAGCTTCAAGTATTTTAGAGACATCAAGTACTATTTGAACCCAGGTCTTGTATGAAACATCCTAACCTGACCAGTATGGACTACCAGAATAGACTGTCCCAGTCTGTCATCCCCACATGCTTCAAGATGTTCACCATTGTCCCTGTACCCGAGCAAACAAAGGTAACCTGCCTAAATGACTATCGCTCTACCAGTAGCACGCACTTCTTTCATCATGAAGTGCTTTGAGAGGCTGGACAAGGACCACATTAGCTCCACCTTACCTGAAACCCTGGACCCATTAGAATGTGCATACCGACCCAACAGATCCACAGATTACACAATCGCCAGTGTTCTGAACACTGTCCTATCCCACTTGGACACCTGTGAGAATGCTGTTCATCAACTACAGCTCACCACCTATTGACATTGATGGGGCTGCAGTGGAGAGGGTCCAAAGTTCCACTCTGCCAGGGCTCCAACCTCCTCCCTGTAGGCGGTCTCATCGCTGTCTGTAAATGAGCGCTAAGCCACTCAATGTCCACTTACATGGTCATCTATGCACTAACACAAGGTTAGGAAGTCCAATGGTGGAGGATTGTCCATGTGGAGAAATGTCTAGCTGGTGAGTTGGTGTGCAGCCCCAGGAGTTTACAGAGGTGTTCTCAACCGGAACTCCGGAACTCCGGAATTCAACCAAACGGTTCAGATAGAAGTGGGGGACTGTAACCCCACCAGCTATGGCCTGTGATTGGCTGGTCCCAGTCAGATGAGTTCCCTGGCAACCTGGTCCCTAACACAGAGGTGTGAAGTGCCCTCTGCCTGGACAATAGGGTCAGGCTGAGGTCGGGGGTTGGTACTTGGTAGCCTACCTCAGCTGTAAGAAGTCCCAAATGTTGTCTCTTAAGTCCCAGAGCCAAGGAGAGGGTTTGAATGGTTCATGTCTGAGAGTTTAATGATTAAAGTGTAAATTATTACAAACAGCACAAAGTACTTTATGGGAAACTCAGGGTCCCAGATCTGTTTCTGCTCTTTCCTACACCATTGATGTCCTTGTCAAGTCAAACCAGACTGACGCTCAGGCTATTGTATGGGCTCTCCTAGTTCCTCTAGCCAATAGTGCACACTTCTTTTGACACTGAGAATGAGACCAGCTCCCACACAAGGTAAAATTGCCAGGGGTGACAGAAAAGTGAAACAGCAAAGTGCCCAATGGCAGTTAAATTACCATTGGACAGTAGCAAAAAAAACACAGATTGTGCCTTTAAAAGCACAAGGTTTCCTCAGCAATAACCTTTGATTTGAGTTCTCTGACTAATGTAATGGGAGAGCCATCTATAATTAGGCTCCTATTGGTAATTCCATCCTCCTGTTGGTGAATTGGGGCCAACCCACTGAGCACATACCTCAATTAAACGTCTATTCGACGTTGGTTCAATGTCATTTCAATGGAATCACGTTGATTCAACCAGTGTGTGCCCAGTGGGAAGCCGAATAAATAAGCTTTGGTCAAACGCATAAAGATCAGTTCATAGAAAGCTTTGCGTTGACTTTGACTGCATCTTCATGCATTTGATGCTGCTGATTCATTCCGTTTGGCACAGATGTCCTTCACCTTGGTCAGCTGTTTTGTCCAGTATTTTGGGAACATATTTTAATTTTCATCATGATCATGTGTAGGCTCCAAGTGAGAATAATTTGAAATACATATTTCTAAGGAAGCTGATGGCCAAAGCTAAGAGACCAGATGCTCTGTGTGAATGCTGTACAAAATCCTAAAGCTGGACACTTCACTTTTATAACATCAATAATCGATTAAGTTGACAATTGTGTAATGTCAAAATATGAGTAATCCTTAGCTTCATTCTACAGCACACATTATTTATGTTTTGCGTAATGGTCAAACGTTTGGATGACGCAATAAGCGTTATAGGCTACATTAAACGAAAAAGGTCAATGTAACTCATTTGTAGACGACTTGGGACGGTTCGGCTATCTGCAAAGAATGCGAAGTGCGCCAGGGAGGCATATTGCGTAAATATGTAATTAAAAAAAACAGCAAACAAAAGAAAAACAACAAATAGCATTAGCTATTATATATAATTGATCAAATCACACTTACCTGCCACACATAAAACAAGGGTTAGTTTTGTCAGCGATGTACAGTCTAGTGCCATAGCTTCTTATTCTGGATTGCACAGAAGAGACGCGGCAGTCACCGAACTTCTCATTCGTGTTCTTTACTTCAGTGTATTCATGCGCTAGTTCTTCCGACCTCCTTGTCCTTTGCAATAACTGATTCATCAAATGAATATGCATGCTGCAACTGAAGTCATTGTTCACGACAGTTGGCTATTTTAACTGGGGACAGGAGTGACACCCAAGTCGTGGAGCCATCCATAAAGAATTGGTAAATCGTTGCTTAACTTCCAGACATAAGAAGTAGAGGTGCTGAGGGTGCTACACCCCCTGAAAAGTCAGAATTTAAAAAAGTATTAATTTAAAAAACAAAGTAGTGCACTGGGTCTTTCTGCAGTGCAAAACATTCTCAACACCCCCCCCCCAACTACTTCCGGTGTCTATGCTTCCATATATAATTCATTGTATTATTCTGTTGCTGTTGAGGTGGACAGTCTGCCACTGTAAGTAGCCCACAGTGCCCAAAATACCACAGAGAGCTCAAAGGACTGTTGACATAGCACAACGGACATCATAGGCTACCACAGCCTATGTATGATTTAGATTT
Organism: Coregonus clupeaformis; assembly: GCF_020615455.1. Taxonomy (NCBI): domain Eukaryota; kingdom Metazoa; phylum Chordata; class Actinopteri; order Salmoniformes; family Salmonidae; genus Coregonus; species Coregonus clupeaformis. The sequence continues at coordinate 579,683 of NW_025533638.1, forward strand.
TGTATTGTCATATTGCCAAGTTCTGAGATTTCCAATTATAATTTTGACCATATTTTACAAGTAATTGCCTTGTATATAATAGCCTGTGCTCTCTCCCACAGGTGGTGCATCCTCCCTAATTTATCCATCGGTTGGTTTATCCCATTATGCATATTAAAGCTTTATTCCATTGTTCATTCAATAAAGTGGGCAGTGGGAACAATATAAATCATTCTCAGATAATGCACTGGAGTCTGCTGTAGTTCTGATATTGGCCAAAGAGAAAGTCATATTTATTATAAGCCCTGCTGCTGGAGATGTATGCAAACGCAATCAATATGATTGAGGGTTTGTGATGGAGGACTGGCCACCCCTCAGAGCCTGGTTCCTCTCTAGGTTTCTGTGTTGTTACGTGTTAATAACATGAAGACTACGTTACCCAGCAGGCTATGCGAGGGGAGGAAGTTGAAGTATGCCTTGCATGGCTACACAAGGAGATTGCTAGCTAAAGTATCAGTTTATTAAACGTAGTTCAACCTAGGCCCCGGTTTGTCATTATTTAAAGGAACAAACATAACAGTTTCTTCCTAGGTTCCTGCCTTTTCTAGGGAGTTTTTCCTAGCCACCGTGCTTCTACATCTGCATTGCTTGATGTTTGGGGTTTTAGGCTGGGTTTCTGTATAAGCACTTTGTGACATCTGCTAATGTAAAAAGGGCTTTATAAATGATTTGATTTGATATGTTGTAGTTTATCTTGTCGCTGCTGGTGCTCATTGCTGTCAAACAAAGGAGTCTGCTCATAAGTTTATTCATATCACAAGCTTATTCATATCACAAGCTTTCAGCATAAGTTACAGGTGTCATGCCCACCCGGAGAGCGACGCCCCAGATTGCAATGGTCGCTCTAACCTCTTCTTCCTCTAGCCCATACTTATAAACAATGCAAAAATATGGGTTGCTCCCTCTGCTGTCTAATCACCTGTCTCCCCTGGGGCGTCACCCTACAGATGGCTACTTTTGAACTAAGATAAACATTCTCTCCGATTCCACTTAAAAACATTAACAACGTCATAATCTTCATATACGACAATGTGAATGGGTCTTGTGTTTCCCCCCCACCCCAGAATCCAAAATATCTCCAATAAAACTGGATTCATCTTAATAGGATCCCCTAGATGGCAGCAGATAATAGCCAATGACCAATATGAGCGGCTGCTGTCATATAAGTTAGACCTGTTTGTGTATCATTGGTCTCTCTTAGAAAGAAAAAAAAAATCTCAAACCTAAAAGGGTTATTCGGCTGTCCCCCTTTGAAGAACCCTTTTGGGTTCCAGGTAGAAAACTTTTGGGTTCCATGTAGAGCCCATTCCACAGAGGGCTCTAAATTGAACCCAAAAGGGTTCTACCTGAAACCAAAAAGGGTTCTACTTGGCACCAAAAAGGGTTCTCCTATGGGGACCGCTAAATAACCCTTTTGGAACCCATTTTTCTAAGAGTGTAGTGGGTTAGAAGACATACATATTTACCATTACTAAGGCATCAACTACCATACATACAGTTGAAGTCGGAAGTTTACATACACCTTAGCCAAATACATTTAAACTCAGTTTTTCACAATTCCTGACATTTAATCCTAGTAAAAATTCCCTGTCTTAGGTCAGTTAGGATCACCACTTTATTTTAAGAATGTGAAATGTCAGAATAATAGTAGAGAGAATTATTTATTTCAGCTTTTATTTCTTTCATAACATTCCCAGTGGGTCAGAAGTTTACATGCACTCAATTAGTATTTGGTAGCATTGCCTTTAAATTGTTTAACTTGGGTCAAACGTTTCGGGTTGCCTTCCACAAGCTTCCCACAATAATTGGGGTGAATTTTGGCCCATTCCTCCTGATAGAGCTGGTGTAACTGAGTCTGGTTTGTAGGCCTCCTTGCTCGCACACACTTTTTCAGTTCTGCCCAGTGGCGGCTGGTGAAAAATATTCTCGGTGGGGCTGTGCCATACTTTTTTTTCCTGTAACCATCGCGATATATTTTAACACAAACTGCAGGACAGCAGTGCTCAGTGAAACATTCAGTAATTATTTAATGCCAATATTAAAAAGTTGAGGCATTCTTACACAAAAACATATTACACAAACCCAAGCCTTTCATTTGCATTTAAAGTGAACTTTTCACCATTGGTAGTAAACAGGCAACGCAACAGGCATGCTGTCAGAACAGAGTGGAAAGTGGACAATAACATGAAATTATTATAAAGTTTATAGGAAATCTTACACTGTATAAAAGGATGTATAATATAGAAATGGATATCAAGTGGATGAACTCAAACCTTTGACTGGAAGAATAGCATACAGTATTTTATGATCATACTAAATGTGACTAATTGTTAATGTGCTCCAGAACTGCAACAATTAATTGATACAAAACAACATATATACAGTAATATTAGCAAAGACACTATTAAGACTTTCTAGAGTACCATATATAACTGGATTTTTTATGCTAAGGTCAACTATATACAAAGAAACATGCGGCCAGAGCTGCTCTGTGTGTGTGTGTCTGTCATCTTATTTGTACAGGAATTTTGCCCGTCTGTCCTTCTGAGTGGCAAACCTCTCAATGACCCTTTGATTAAAGTCAGGAATGTCCCTGACAAGTTTCTTCTCCATGGAGAGCATGGCCAGAGCGTTCAGGCGATCCTGTGTCATGCTGTTTCTCAGGAAGGTCTTGATCCTTTTCAGTGTAGAGAAGCACCTTTCTGACTCAGCAGTTGTCATGGGTGTGGTGATGAGGATCTTGAGGAGGCTGGCAGTCTCTGTGAAAGTGCTCTGAAGGTTGTTCTCCATGAAGAACTGGTACAGGGGCACTGCACCACTACAAGCCTTGAACTCACTGTTCTCATAGATGAGGGACAGTTCGGTTTTGAGCTTGGCCTTGTTCAACATGGGGTACGCCTCCACGGTTGTTTCAAGCGCTGTATCGGGAACTTCACACTGTGTTGTGGGAACAACTCTCCGTGCAATAGTGTTGCGCTGATGAGGTGCTGGGTGAAGGAGAACCTCTCTTTGGCATGACTCAGGATGGTATCACATACCTGTAAAAGATACATCATCAGCTTTAATTTGCAATTAAGCTATTTTGATGCAAGTGATCCTGACTGACACATGCCTATGTCCAACTCAAGTATATGATTACCAAGGTGCTGATTGTTCAGGGTTTTGGCTACATACTACCAGGCCTGAAAAAAGTTCTAGGGGGAAACACTGACAATTACATCACAACTTACCTCTATAGCCAACCTCTGTTGTTCTCCTGGTCCCAGCATCCTCCGTCGCTTGATGGGCTGTTGCTGCTCGTCAGATGCGCTGTCCCCACACAAAGAGGGAATTGAGGCCCTGGGTCCAAAAAATAAAGTTTAATTTGATAACTTGCAATCAGACTTCTTAACTCACTGTAATTCCCCCTCAACACACAACCAGTGACTTTATATATATATATATATATATATATATATACAGTGGGGAAAAAAAAGTATTTAGTCAGCCACCAATTGTGCAAGTTCTCCCACTTAAAAAGATGAGAGAGGCCTGTAATTTTCATCATAGGTACACGTCAACTATGACAGACAAAATGAGGAAAAAAAATCCAGAAAATCACATTGTATGATTTTTAATGAATTTATTTGCAAATTATGGTGGAAAATAAGTATTTGGTCAATAACAAAAGTTTCTCAATACTTTGTTATATACCCTTTATTGGCAATGACACAGGTCAAACGTTTTCTGTAAGTCTTCACAAGGTTTTCACACACTGTTGCTGGTATTTTGGCCCATTCCTCCATGCAGATCTCCTCTAGAGCAGTGATGTTTTGGGGCTGTCGCTGGGCAACACGGACTTTCAACTCCCTCCAAAGATTTTCTATGGGGTTGAGATCTGGAGACTGGCTAGGCCATTCCAGGACCTTGAAATGCTTCTTACGAAGCCACTCCTTCGTTGCCCGGGCGGTGTGTTTGGGATCATTGTCATACTGAAAGACCCAGCCACGTTTCATCTTCAATGCCCTTGCTGATGGAAGGAGGTTTTCACTCAAAATCTCACCATACATGGCCCCATTCATTCTTTCCTTTACACGAATCAGTCGTCCTGGTCCCTTTGCAGAAAAACAGCCCCAAAGCATGATGTTTCCACCCCCATGCTTCACAGTAGGTATGGTGTTCTTTGGATGCAACTCAGCATTCTTTGTCCTCCAAACACGACGAGTTGAGTTTTTACCAAAAAGTTATATTTTGGTTTCATCTGACCATATGACATTCTCCCAATCCTCTTCTGGATCATCCAAATGCACTCTAGCACGGGCCTGGACATGTACTGGCTTAAGCAGGGGACACGTCTGGCACTGCAGGATTTAAGTCCCTGGCGGCGTAGTGTGTTACTGATGGTAGGCTTTGTTACTTTGGTCCCAGCTCTCTGCAGGTCATTCACTAGGTCCCCCCCGTGTGGTTCTGGGATTTTTGCTCACCGGTCTTGTGATCATTTTGACCCCACGGGGTGAGATCTTTCGTGGAGCCCCAGATCGAGGGAGATTATCAGTGGTCTTGTATGCCTTCCATTTCCTAATAATTGCTCCCACAGTTGATTTCTTCAAACCAAGCTGCTTACCTATTGCAGATTCAGTCTTCCCAGCCTGGTGCAGGTCTACAATTTAGTTTCTGGTGTCCTTTGACAGCTCTTTGGTCTTGGCCATAGTGGAGTTTGGAGTGTGACTGTTTGAGCTTGTGGGCAGGTGTCTTTTATACTGATAACAAGTTCAAACAGGTGCCATTAATACAGGTAACGAGTGGAGGACAGAGGAGCCTCTTAAAGAAGAAGTTACAGGTCTGTGAGAGCCAGAAATCTTGCTTGTTTGTAGGTGACCAAATACTTATTTTCCACCATAATTTGCAAATAAATTCATTAAAAATCCTACAATGTGATTTTCTGGAATTTTTTTCCTCAATTTGTCTGTCATAGTTGACGTGTACCTATGATGAAAATTACAGGCCTCTCTCATATTTTTAAGTGGGAGAACTTGCACAATTGGTGGCTGACTAAATACTTTTTTTCCCCACTGTATATATATATATAGACAGACAGACAGACAGACAGACAGACAGATATTGTGTATATACACACAAACTATGTCTAGTAACTGCTTTTAACCTGTGATGTACATAATTAACGGATGTTATTACGTTTTAAAGCCTTTTTCTATTACATTTGTGAGAGGGATGCAACATCATTTTGTTCTGCTGTGCACTTAGCAATAAAGTTAATCTTCAATAACAACTAGGCCTCTTCTAGAAATTGACCTGGTGGACACCTGAATAATTATTACAAACTGTGTAGTACTTTCCTGCATTATTATCAACATCTGATTGTGTCTTCTCTTTCCTTTTAAAATACTAAAACAAATATAATTGTGACGGCTCTATGATAATCACTCACTTTGATGACCAGACACATTTAGGCTTTTAAACTGTTGTAAGTGAACTATTCATCTTTCTAACAACATCTTTATCAGCCAATAGTAAATATAGTTATTTACCTGATTGTTAGCATGCTGTCTGTGAACCTCTGGACAAGTGCTTTAATGAAGACAGGGTCGATGTTCCTCTTCTGCAGCTGGCTGAAAAGCATGTCCACATTTGGCATGATCTTGTGGAACAGTGCCAGGAAAAAACAGAAAGCCTCGTCTTCGAGCATCCTCACAAAGCCCCCCGCCTCTCTGACAGTCGGGGCATCAAAGTTCCCAGAGTCTCTGATGGTCTGGAAACACGTTAGGAGGTCATCCCTGTACTCGTACACAGTGTTTACAGCGCGACTGTGGAAGTTCCACCGTGTTGTAGAGGCTCTGGGGGAGTCTATGCGCAACCACTTCGTCAAGCACGGTGGTTCGCTTGGGAGACCTGGAGAAGAAAGCAGAAAATCCTGCAAGGTCGGAAAAGAAAGTGCCGATCCTGGGGATGCGTGAAGTAGCCTGCTGCATGATGAGGTTCAGCTGATGTGCATAGCAGTGGACGTAGTGCGCATTTTCGTACACATCCACTATTTTACGCTGCACTCCGCCGGTGGCTCCCCTCATCACACTTGCTCCGTCGTAAGCCTGGGCAATAAGTTTGGCCTTTTGTCCATGTGAGAGTATGGTGCTGAGCCTCTCCAGCAGCGCTGTAGCGATGGTGTCGGCGGTTGCGTTCTCGATCAAAATGAACTCGAAAAACGCTCTTGGACGTTACTTTTAGCATCGATGTAGCGTATCACAAGCACCAACTGGCAGTGGGTGGAAACGTCAGTCGTCTCGTCAGCTTGAATGGCGATAAAATCAGCACTCTTTACTTCCTCCAGGATGTAATCCTTAAGCACTGACAGCATACAGTCCAACAGCTCGTTCTGTATCGTCTTTGACGTGCCCTTAAAAACGGTAGCTGTCTTCAGGTGCTCCTCCAGCACACTGTCGAGGGAGGCAACAAAATCCACTAAGCCCCGGAAAATGCCGGGGTTGTCCGAGGAGTCAGTCTCCTCGTGCCCACGCAAGGCCAACTCAAAAGCCCCACAGAACTTCACACAATCGATAATTTTGGATAGAATGTGCCTGTTTTTATCCACCTCCTCATTGTGTTTCCTCACCGCAATCCTGTGGCCGTCATCCAGCTGCGTAGCAATGTTCACCCTTCCTAATACAGCTAGCTTTACAGAGTTGTCCATGTGTGCCCTGGTGTTCTCATGTTTCTTTACCTTCTCTGACAGGTGCTTCATATCCCCTCACTCCGGTACCTGTCCATGCTGAATCTGACCCGCTGCGTTTTAAAAAGCAAGCACGGAAAGCAAAATAAAGCATTAGCATCAGTGCACCCAGCTAGCCAAGCCTTCCTGGTGTACCAGCTACGGGAGAAGCCGCGCATATACTGCTTCCCTTTCTCGCTAGCCTGCTGTCTGATTGAGAGGTCAGGTTGATCTGGGCCCAGCTCTTTCACCCGAACTTTCTCTGACAAAGTTCTCCTCTCAAACGGATCTTGGAGGAGAGATTTCACCGAGTTAGGGTTGGGTCTTGGAGGAGTAACGTTTGCGCTCGCCATTGTCGTCTAGTAAAAATGGCGCCACTGGAGCCCGGTCCTTATTTTATCAGGGGCGAGCTTGGGGCGATAAAATAATCGCCCTCCTTGGATTCGAATTAAAATCGCTGATTAGCTACATTTTATGTCATACATTCATATCTTAAATTAGCAATTGGCTTAACTGCTACGTAGACCCGCCTCCTCGGGGCACTTTCTGTATCGCCCAGAGCTGACGAGGCGTTTGACAGGCAGAGGAAAGGTTGCGAATATGATTTTCTATCATATCTTACACATATTACTGTGTGCATTCCATATTTCAAACACACAAATATTGACATACTGATGTTTTTATTATTATTATTATTATTTTTATTTATTTTTTATTTTATTTTTTAAAATAATTTTATTTAAGGGGGCGGCGCCCTAGCGCCCTCTATCGGCCAGCCGCCACTGGTTCTGCCCACACATTTTCTATAGGATTGAGGTCAGGGCTTTGTGATGGCCACTCCAATACCTTGACTATGTTGTCCTTAAGCAATTTTGCCACAATTTTAGAAGTATGCTTGGGGTCATTGTCCATTTGGAAGACCCATTTGCGACCAAGCTTTAACTTCCTGACCAATGTCTTAAGATGTTGCTTCAATATATCCACATAATTTTCCTTCCACATGATGCCATCAATTTTTTGAAGTGCACCAGTCCCTCCTGCAGCAAAGCACCCCCACAGCATGATGCTGCCACCCCCGTGCTTCACGGTTGGGATGGTGTTCTTCGGCTTGCAAGTGACCCCCTTTTTCCTCCAAACATAACAATGGTCATTATGGCCAAACAGTTCTATTTTTGTTTCATCAGACCACAGGACATTTCTCCAAAAATACGATCTTTGTCCACGTGCAGTTGCAAACCGTAGTCTGGCTTTTTTATGAAGCAGTGGCTTCTTCCTTGCAGAGCGTCCTTTCAGGTTATGTCGATATAGGACTCGTTTTACTGTGGATATAGAATCTTTTGTACCTGTTTCCTCCAGCATCTTCACAAGGTCCTTTGCTGTTGTTCTGGGATTGATTTGCACTTTTCGCACCAAAGTACGTTCATCTCTAGGAGACAGAACGCGTCTCCTTCCTGAGCGGTATGACGGCTGCGTGGTCCCATGGTGTTTATACTTGCATACTATTGTTTGTACAGATGAACGTGGTACCTTCAGGCGTTTGGAAATTGCTCCCAAGGATGAACCAGACTTGTGGAGGTCTACAATTTTCTTTCTGAGGTCTTGGCTGATTTCTTTTGATTTTCCCATGATGTCAAGCAAAGAGGCACAGAGTTTGAAGGTAGGCCTTGAAATACATCCACATGTACACCTCCAATTGACTAAAATGATGTCAATTAGCCTATCAGAAGCTTCTAAAGCCATGACATCATTTTCTGGAATTTTCCAAGCTGTTTAAAGACACAGTCAACTTAGTGTATGTAAACTTCTGACCCACTGGAATTGTGATACAGTGAATTATAAGTGAAATAATCTGTCTGTAAACAATTGTTTAAAAAATTACTTGTGTCATGCACAAAGTAGATGTCCTAACCGACTTGCCAAAACTATAGTTTGTTAACAAGAAATGTGTGGAGTGGTTGAAAAACGAGTTTTAATGACTCCAACCTAAGTGTATGTAAACTTCCGACTTTCACATTTTTAAATTTTTTAGTCATTTAGATTATCTACTTTAGCAGATTAGCCTAATTTGTATCATATTTATAAAATATATATATATATAACCACAGACCTACCTTTAATAAGATGTAGACCTACTTTGCTTTTCCCCCTGTAAGACACAGGAGTAGGCCTACATTTTACCGATTATAAGCATAAACAGTTATTCAATTCACTGTGTGGACTACAGGGGATGCTACTGTATTACAGTTGGACCCTTGTTGAAATGCATAGTAAGCCTATATAGTTTGGCCCTCTTGTGGTTATTCGCAGTATGTTGTTAGAATCTTACAGAGACTGTAGCTGTAAAAGTATCATAGTCCATATACTATCTATACATCACATAACACTTTGACAGACACGGAGAGACCCAGAGGCAGGAACATATACATAATTAATTAATTAGAGTGTTTTGGCCATTTCTCTCACGGCAATTGTTGACTTTGAGAAAATATTGTATTCTGATTGACATCGATTAAAAAAAGAACCATGCCTAATTGGTTTCACAAAATTATATTAATCGTTTTGCTCTAGAGGGCCTACGTGGGTGATGTGGTTAACCTACTTTGGTTTGGGCACGTCATGCTCTGAATGGATGCAGTATGCACAATTCTTCTCCTCTGTGTAAGGTTACGTGTAGACTAAAGGCCTATTCAAATACACCTAGTCAGTGTTGACACCTATTCTGTCAACAAATACAACTTCTGAAGAGAAAGTAAAATAGAAACTCATAATACTTTTCGCATACAAACAGTTATTCCGATGCAATTGTTGGCTATGCGCATTTTACGCACACATAGGGAAGTTTATAGGCCAGGGTCTGAGACAGGTGTACTCAGTGCATCAACAGAACAATTGTATATCAATCCTAATGAGCCAATGAGAGAAGGTGATAAGTGATGTGGGCGTGTTTATTAAGCTCAGATCCGTTCCCTTGACCAATCAGTGGACTGTAGGAGGTGTTAGCAGCACGGAAGGGGTGTGTCAATACCCCCCCCAGCGGTCGGCTGGATCGTAGTGTGAGGAGCAATTGCATTGGAATATCAATGGTCAAAACATTGGTCACCATAAAAACTACAAACGAACCTACTGTTTTCGTCGCGTTTAACTTGTGTATCGAACTATTTGGGCATATGGAGGACGCCATGACGCGCGGGGGGGGACCCAGTTTCTGAAACTGTCAAGAGCCGATACGTTTCGTTTAATTTCCTTTTAAATAACGGGATACCTTATTGGACATGTGAGTTACGGGAGTTATCGTCAGCAACCGTGCAAAATGAAGTTTCCCCTGTGTCTTCGATGTCTCCTCATCACTTTCGTGGTGTTTAGGGCGAGCACTGCACAGTCAGGTGAGTGAGAGCAACAGACAGCGCGCTCACGCGCAAGGTCTTTGGCTATGGTATTTGTCGTTGTAAACTGCCCTTAATAATTGATCTATAATACATATAACTGATCTCGCTGCTGCTGATATGAAATGTTGTTGTGAAGTAGAACAGTGTGTAAAATTGACACACTTTAAGCTGGCATGTTGTAATAGCCCATGACATTACTGCAGTCGTCTTAGTAAACAAATCTGAAGTTCACAAACACGCATGTCATTCCGAAAAAGTGCATCACCGGATGTCAATAAAGCCCACTCACTCAAGATTGTCACTATTAATTAATCCGATCTGATGTCATCCTTTCCCTGAGGGAATAGCCTTGAATTAATATTGTCATTTAATTCGAATAGGCTACCCCACACACAGAGAGTCATGGTTTTGATAAAACATCTTAAGAGTTTCTAACGATAAGCTCCAGGCATTGATTGAAAATCAATGTGGAGTTTTCGATGAATTTATTATTAATTGCTTATCAGGTGCGTCGTATCTGGATGAAACGACGTTTCCCCTTATTTGAGACAGTTGGGCTAATAATTATAACGCTATAGCCTAAATTGTTAGAGGCAATAATTCGTTTGCTGGTTGTTATTGCCATTATTATGTCATTACACAGTTATTAGACAGGCTACTTGTAATTATTAATATTGTGTAGCCTATATTTATAATTTAGCAGTGTTTTAGCCTATACATTTGGTTTGCAAACAACCTTGACTGCGTCAAAATGTTTCGTTTAAGTGTCCTGTGGACCATGGTCTCATCAGATCATAATGTACCCTAGGCTATTTATTTCAGCAAATGACCTATATGAATAGTAGATTTTGGTCTAATGCTTTAGACTGAATATCGTTGCGGGCTTCCTTTCGTCTATTTAAACAGCAAAATACGTTTTATAATGTTACAATATTAAAGGTATGTAGTAAAGCAAATCGAATATTTCCCCCTTGATATTCACCTCCCCCTCTGTGGTTTCTCTGCAAGCTGAAAATAATTTCAGCGACAGGTGAAAGAGTCCCTCTGCCGCCACTTGTTTGGTCAAATGCGCATGGTAGAGGCATTCACATCCGCAGGCTCGCTGAGGCAAGCGAATAGCTCCCGCTCCCTCTCCCAGCGCGCGGTCTAGAGCGGGTCCCACGCTCTTCCCTCGGTGTTCTCATACCGTAGCCTACGAGCCTGTTCGTCCATTATTCATTTTGGCCTGCTAGTGAAATGGAGCCCGTTTATGAATCGGGTTTGTTGTCGTCTCATTTCGGCGTGGGGGTTGGCTGTGTCAGCGATCCAATTGAATGTAAAATCCATGGGTAAAATCATTGTTTTCAGAGAATGTGATTTAGCTGGCTACCGTCCATTTTCAATGTCATATCCATTCAACCGTTGAAAATGACGGAGCCATTTAAATAGCCAAATTATGGTGGCTTTCGAACTTTTCTACTATACCTTCTACTTTTCATTTTGATTAATTGAACGCCCTCTTCTCACCTCAACCCCTCCTCTCCTTTTTATGGGCTTTTATTGTTTCATTTTAGCAGTGCAAAATATGTGGACCTGAACTATCAGCACAGCCGTGGGAAGTAAGGGTGCCGAGGCTGCTGCAGCACCCCTGAAAAATCAGGAAAAATAAATAAATATCAACACAATTATGATTATTCTTTTTTTAAATGTTATTTTTTCACAAAAGTAGTGCACTGGGACTTTACCAGTCCTGTATTAGCGGACTGATATAGCCATCTGTAGCGCAGGCATTTTTGTTGTTGTTGGTGTATTTAAAAAAAAAGGAAGAAAATTCAGACGTTTCATTCTCTTATAGAACAGTACATCAGTGTTGCATTCAAACACAATATCCTGCGTTTCTTTCAGATGCATTTGTAAGATCCTATCTGCAGTGGCGGCTGGTGAAAAATATTCTCGGTGGGGCTGTGCCATACTTTTTTTTTCCTGTAACCATCGCGATACCTACCCCCTACCCCCCGCGATACCACCCCCAAAAAAAAAAATTGTAAAGTGGTTATCCCACTGGCTATAGGGTGAACGCACCAATTGGTGAGTCGCTCTGGACAAGAGCGTCTGCTAAATGATGTAAATGTGCCCTTGAGCAAGGCACCTAACCCTAATTGCTCCTGTAAGTCGCTCTGGATAAGAGCGTCTGCTAAATGACTAAAATGTAAATGTAAAAAATGATATATTTTAACACAAACTGCAGGACAGCAGTGCTCAGTGAAACATTCAGTAATTATTTAATGCCAATATTAAAAAGTTGAGGCATTCTTACACAAAAACATATTACACAAACCCAAGCCTTTCATTTGCATTTAAAGTGAACTTTTCACCATTGGTAGTAAACAGGCAACGCAACAGGCATGCTGTCAGAACAGAGTGGAAAGTGGACAATAACATGAAATTATTATAAAGTTTATAGGAAATCTTACACTGTATAAAAGGATGTATAATATAGAAATGGATATCAAGTGGATGAACTCAAACCTTTGACTGGAAGAATAGCATACAGTATTTTATGATCATACTAAATGTGACTAATTGTTAATGTGCTCCAGAACTGCAACAATTAATTGATACAAAACAACATATATACAGTAATATTAGCAAAGACACTATTAAGACTTTCTAGAGTACCATATATAACTGGATTTTTTATGCTAAGGTCAACTATATACAAAGAAACATGCGGCCAGAGCTGCTCTGTGTGTGTGTGTCTGTCATCTTATTTGTACAGGAATTTTGCCCGTCTGTCCTTCTGAGTGGCAAACCTCTCAATGACCCTTTGATTAAAGTCAGGAATGTCCCTGACAAGTTTCTTCTCCATGGAGAGCATGGCCAGAGCGTTCAGGCGATCCTGTGTCATGCTGTTTCTCAGGAAGGTCTTGATCCTTTTCAGTGTAGAGAAGCACCTTTCTGACTCAGCAGTTGTCATGGGTGTGGTGATGAGGATCTTGAGGAGGCTGGCAGTCTCTGTGAAAGTGCTCTGAAGGTTGTTCTCCATGAAGAACTGGTACAGGGGCACTGCACCACTACAAGCCTTGAACTCACTGTTCTCATAGATGAGGGACAGTTCGGTTTTGAGCTTGGCCTTGTTCAACATGGGGTACGCCTCCACGGTTGTTTCAAGCGCTGTATCGGGGAACTTCACACTGTGTTGTGGGAACAACTCTCCGTGCAATAGTGTTGCGCTGATGAGGTGCTGGGTGAAGGAGAACCTCTCTTTGGCATGACTCAGGATGGTATCACATACCTGTAAAATATACATCATCAGCTTTAATTTGCAATTAAGCTATTTTGATGCAAGTGATCCTGACTGACACATGCCTATGTCCAACTCAAGTATATGATTACCAAGGTGCTGATTGTTCAGGGTTTTGGCCACATACTACCAGGCCTGAAAAAAAGTTCTAGGGGGAAACACTGACAATTACATCACAACTTACCTCTATAGCCAACCTCTGTTGTTCTCCTGGTCCCAGCATCCTCCGTCGCTTGATGGGCTGTTGCTGCTCGTCAGATGCGCTGTCCCCACACAAAGAGGGGAATTGAGGCCCTGGGTCCAAAAAATAAAGTTTAATTTGATAACTTGCAATCAGACTTCTTAACTCACTGTAATTCCCCCCTCAACACACAACCAGTGACTTTATATATATATATATATATATATATATATATATATATATATATATATATATATATATAGACAGACAGACAGACAGACAGACAGACAGATAGTGTGTATATACACACAAACTATGTCTAGTAACTGCTTTTAACCTGTGATGTACATAATTAACTGATGTTATTACGTTTTAAAGCCTTTTTCTATTACATTTGTGAGAGGGATGCAACATCATTTTGTTCTGCTGTGCACTTAGCAATAAAGTTAATCTTCAATAACAACTAGGCCTCTTCTAGAAATTGACCTGGTGGACACCTGAATAATTATTACAAACTGTGTAGTACTTTCCTGCATTATTATCAACATCTGATTGTGTCTTCTCTTTCCTTTTAAAATACTAAAACAAATATAATTGTGACGGCTCTATGATAATCACTCACTTTGATGACCAGACACATTTAGGCTTTTAAACTGTTGTAAGTGAACTATTCATCTTTCTAACAACATCTTTATCAGCCAATAGTAAATATAGTTATTTACCTGATTGTTAGCATGCTGTCTGTGAACCTCTGGACAAGTGCTTTAATGAAGACAGGGTCGATGTTCCTCTTCTGCAGCTGGCTGAAAAGCATGTCCACATTTGGCATGATCTTGTGGAACAGTGCCAGGAAAAACAGAAAGCCTCGTCTTCGAGCATCCTCACAAAGCCCCCCGCCTCTCTGACAGTCGGGGCATCAAAGTTCCCAGAGTCTCTGATGGTCTGGAAACACGTTAGGAGGTCATCCTGTACTCGTACACAGTGTTTACAGCGCGACTGTGGAAGTTCCACCGTGTTGTAGAGGCTCTGGGAGTCTATGCGCAACCACTTCGTCAAGCACGGTGGTTCGCTTGGGAGACCTGGAGAAGAAAGCAGAAAATCCTGCAAGGTCGGAAAAGAAAGTGCCGATCCTGGGGATGCGTGAAGTAGCCTGCTGCATGATGAGGTTCAGCTGATGTGCATAGCAGTGGACGTAGTGCGCATTTTCGTACACATCCACTATTTTACGCTGCACTCCGCCGGTGGCTCCCCCTCATCACACTTGCTCCGTCGTAAGCCTGGGCAATAAGTTTGGCCTTTTGTCCATGTGAGAGTATGGTGCTGAGCCTCTCCAGCAGCGCTGTAGCGATGGTGTCGGCGGTTGCGTTCTCGATCAAAATGAACCTCAAAAACGCCCTTGGACGTTACTTTTAGCATCGATGTAGCGTATCACAAGCACCAACTGGCAGTGGGTGGAAACGTCAGTCGTCTCGTCAGCTTGAATGGCGATAAAATCAGCACTCTTTACTTCCTCCAGGATGTAATCCTTAAGCACTGACAGCATACAGTCCAACAGCTCGTTCTGTATCGTCTTTGACGTGCCCTTAAAAACGGTAGCTGTCTTCAGGTGCTCCTCCAGCACACTGTCGAGGGAGGCAACAAAATCCACTAAGCCCCGGAAAATGCCGGGGTTGTCCGAGGAGTCAGTCTCCTCGTGCCCACGCAAGGCCAACTCAAAAGCCCCACAGAACTTCACACAATCGATAATTTTGGATAGAATGTGCCTGTTTTTATCCACCTCCTCATTGTGTTTCCTCACCGCAATCCTGTGGCCGTCATCCAGCTGCGTAGCAATGTTCACCCTTCCTAATACAGCTAGCTTTACAGAGTTGTCCATGTGTGCCCTGGTGTTCTCATGTTTCTTTACCTTCTCTGACAGGTGCTTCATATTCCTCACTCCGGTACCTGTCCATGCTGAATCTGACCCCGTCGTTTTAAAAAGCAAGCACGGAAAGCAAAATAAAGCATTAGCATCAGTGCACCCAGCTAGCCAAGCCTTCCTGGTGTACCAGCTACGGGAGAAGCCGCGCATATACTGCTTCCCTTTCTCGCTAGCCTGCTGTCTGATTGAGAGGTCAGGTTGATCTGGGCCCAGCTCTTTCACCCGAACTTTCTCTGACAAAGTTCTCCTCTCAAACGGATCTTGGAGGAGAGATTTCACCGAGTTAGGGTTGGGTCTTGGAGGAGTAACGTTTGCGCTCGCCATTGTCGTCTAGTAAAAATGGCGCCACTGGAGCCCGGTCCTTATTTTATCAGGGGCGAGCTTGGGGCGATAAAATAATCGCCCTCCTTGGATTCAATTAAAATCGCTGATTAGCTACATTTTATGTCATACATTCATATCTTAAATTAGCAATTGGCTTAACTGCTACGTAGACCCGCCTCCTCGGGGCACTTTCTGTATCGCCCAGAGCTGACGAGGCGTTTGACAGGCAGAGGAAAGGTTGCGAATATGATTTTCTATCATATCTTACACATATTACTGTGTGCATTCCATATTTCAAACACACAAATATTGACATACTGATGTTTTTATTATTATTATTATTATTATTTTTATTTTTTTATTTTATTTTTTAAATAATTTTATTTAAGGGCGGCGCCTAGCGCTCTCTATCGGCCAGCCGCCACTGC